>NW_028158308.1:0-12500 GCF_964263955.1 Coregonus lavaretus
CTCTCCCCCTTTCTGCTCCCTGGTGAGATGTGGGTGGGTGAGAGAGGAGTGAGGAAACAGGTGACAGACTGTCAAAGCCACGCCACCTGGTAATCATCACTGTGACCTCCACCGCCGCACCATGACAACTGCTGATCTCATCCTCATGGGAACACCTGGACGACCAGCTCATTCACACATCTAGCGACCCAGAAGGGACACAGGGTATGACACACAGGAAATAGAGAGTAAAGTCACACACACGGCCTGGGGGGTGGGATGTTAGGTGTCTGTGTGTGTGTGTGTGTGTGTGTGTGTGTGTATGTGTGGGGTCCCAAGACTTAGGTCCTTAGAAGTGTGAGTGTCTCAGGGAGGGTTTAATTGGTTGAGTTTGACAGAAATGTCTTCATTCTATTGATAAATAATTACTACACCTGAGGCTGGTCTATTAAACTCAGGGGCGGGTAGCTTAATACATGAGCTCATACTGTACCATGGCATTGTTGAATACTTGTTTCTGATTGGCTTGAAGGGCATTCTAGAGCATGCATTATTTCCCTATAACGCACAGTATGTAGTTTTTGCATGGTATAATTAAATGGCTATAGTTCCTTCTTACATGTTCTATGTTAAAGCTGCTTTTGAAAGCAACATCACACATACACACACGCACGTACTTACACACACGCACATACTTACACACACACACACTTATGCACGCAGCACTGCACTGTAGAGAGACCAGGATTAAGAAGCAATGCCCTACCTGTTTGTGTACAGTAGATCTGAAATGATTGGACAGGTCTAAACAATAACATTACATTCCCACCAGTTGGAGGGCAAGGTGAGGTTGGTTCAACATTTCTTACATTACATCTTTCCATTCCTCTCAGATCTACAAGAACTTCTACAAGAGGTGGCTAGAAGGTGATTTAGACTTTGGATGACTACCATGTAAGGTGGTAGGACCAGAGAATGATCTTGGATGAAGAATGACACTGATCCAGACCTTTCCTACAGCTGTGTTACCTCTGGCTGATTTCAGGTGTCACAAAAGCCAGACAGAATCAATCTATCGCCGAGGCGTCATCCCTCCCTCGCCCTTCAAGGTCTCCGTGAATGAGGACGCCAGAGTGAAAAATTGAAAAAAGACTAGGTAAAATGCGGAGGAAGGTGAAATAAAAGAGAAGAAAAGAAAAGCGTGTCCAGACGGAAACTTCCAGATCCACTACACGCAAAGGGAAGAGGAAGGAAGAAGATGGATAAAAATTCACAAAAAGAGTGAAAATCTCTAGGGAAAAGACTATTTCATAGGGGCGAATTGGCAGTTTCCAGTAATTGTCCAATTAAAAGATAAAAAAGCTATATAAATGGAACTGACATGATTCCTCATTCTCTACAAGTCATGCTATGTCCAAAATCAGTCCCTGGGTACCTGCGAGGGGGCAGTCGTCGTTTGAGCCGGGTGAGTCCTGGTTGGGGCTGACTGGCGGGCTGGCGGGGGGGCTGGTGCTGAAGCTGGCGTAGCCCAGGGACGAGCTCACCTCGGAGGGATCACAGCTGTGGTTGACTGGCCTCTGGTTCTGGACATCCAGGGAGGAGGAGAGGGAGGTCCGCTGTTTGGGCTGGAGGGAGAGGGGGAGGGGCGAGGAAAAGAGGGAGCGATGGAGAGGAGAACAAAGGTAATGTTAGCAGACATGGCTAAGCATTGTGATGGCTAAGCATTGTGATGGCTAAGCATTGTGATGGCTAAGCATTGTGATTGTGTATCTGTAACTTTTGGAGTTTTCACATAAGAATTCAGTACCGTGATACGATTCACTGGAGTGATGTTGAGAATTCCAATACGTTTTTTTGTTCCATATAGAGGGGTATGTGAAAGTGCCTTGTGAGCTGTGAACTGGAAGAGCAGGACTTTTGCAAAAGAACACAGGAATTATTACGTAAGGATTATCTCCACTTCCTCTCACATCATCACACAAGTCCAGGTCTCATGACACACTCATTAGCCTGTGTGTGCGTGTGCGTGTGCGTGTGCGTGTGTGTGTGTGTGTGTGTGTGTGTGCGTGTTCTAGTTATATCGCCTGTTCCTTCAAGGAGCTTGAGCACAGTGGGTGTTTGCATGACTTCACGATGACTGTAAAACACCTTAATGCGCGCGCGCACACACACACACACACACACACACACAGACACACACACACACACACGTATTACAAACACATTTGAAGTTCCAGAGACGGAAAACAAATGTAGTGAGAGAGTGAAAGCTGTAATGCAGATATAGATACAGACACTTGACATAACACACCATTTCCACCCATTAGAATAACTACTGCTGCTGTAGATTACTGTTCACATACTACCTCACACACACTGATTTTATAGGCACACAAAATGCAGGCCGGTGCGTCTGCAAGAACTCAAGGTTTGCGTATTGAGAGTAAGAGGAAGGGGTCGATGTGGCAGGTTGTCAAGACAACGCCACCTCAGGGGACTTAAAGGTCTGGAACAGTGAGACATAGACAGAGAGACAGGTAGAGAGGTTGACGGAGCGAGAGGGAGAGAAAGATAGCGATGGATGAAAAGGTGGATATAGCTTAGAGAGAGAGAGAGAGAGAGAGAGAGAGAGAGAGAGAGAGAGAGAGAGAGAGAGAGAGAGAGAGATAGGAGAGGACAGTAAAGGTGAAGTAAAAAGAAAACACACTTCCACTCTTCTAAAGACATCCCTTTCCACCAGTGGACAGTGAGCCAAAGGGGAATAGAACAGAAGCATCACTATCCTATAGGGAGTTAGGGGGCAATACATCAACTAGAAGTGATCAGAGTGACAGGCGGCGTACAGGGCCAATGGGGAATGAGATAGTTTCACTTGAGTTTCACTTGAGGCCAATAGGGAATAGTCTGAGAGTACAGTGGGAGGGCAGTGTCAGGTAGCATGGGAATACATAGGGAGAAGCTGACAGAATATACAGTGCCGTGAAAATTGTATTTGCCCCCTTTCTGATTGTCTCTAGTTTTGCATATTTTTGATACTGAATGTTATTAGATCTTCAACCAAAACCTAATATTAGATAAAGGGAACCTCACTTTACAACTAAAAAGGATACTTCGGTTTTTGGCAGGCATAATGGGAACCATGTTGTCCAAAAAGTTGACTCAAGTTTGCCAAAAAGTACCTGGAAGCACTTGGATGATCATCAAGACTCTTGGAAGAATGTTCTATGGACAGATGAGTCAAAAGTATAAATTTTTGGACAACATGGGTCCCATTATGCCTGGTGAAAACCAAACACTGCATTCCACAGTAAGAACCTCATTCCAACGGTCAAGCATGGTGTCACGATCGTCGGGAACAGAGGACCAAGGCGCAGCGTGGAAGGTGAACATACTTTTTATTAAATGATACACAAACAAAAACAACAAAACGATAACGTGACGTCCTTGGATCAAACACAAACCTAATTGGAACAAGATCCCACAAACACTGTGGGAAAACTGGCTGCTTAAGTATGGTTCCCAATCAGAGACAACAAGCAACAGCTGATACATGTTGCCTCTGATTGAGAACCACACTGGCCAACATAGAAATACTAAACTAGAACGAAAAAAATATGAAAACTCACACCCTGGCTCAACATACTAGAGTCCCCAGAGCCAGGGCGTGACAGTACCCCCCCCAAAGGCGCGGACTCCGACCGCGCCAACCAAACACCACAGGGGAGGGACCGGGTGGGCACTCCGCCTTGGCGGCGGATCCGGCTCCGGGCATGATCCCCACTCCCTCTCTAACCCCCCAAAGTACCCCTGGTCCGGTCTGGCCCTGCTGACCGGAGCTGGACTGCACACTGGTGGAGCGGATTGCTCTAGCTCCGGCGTGAAGCAGCTGACCCGTGCCGAACCAGGCACCGGTGGAACAGGCACGGGCTGTGCCGGACTGACGACGCACACCACTGGCTTGGTGTGGGGAGCAGGAACGGGCCGAGCCGGGCTGACGAAACGCACCCCTGACTTGGTGCGGGGAGCAGGAGCGGGCCGGACCGGGCTGACGAAGCGCACCACTGACTTGGTGCGGGGAGCAGGAACGGGCCGGACCGGGCTGACGAAGCGCACCACTGACTTGGTGCGGGGAGCAGGAGCGGGCCGGACCGGGCTGACGAAGCGCACCACTGACTTGGTGCGGGGAGCAGGAGCGGGCCGGACCGGGCTGACGAAGCGCACCACTGACTTGGTGCGGGGAGCAGGAACGGGCCGGACCGGGCTGACGAAGCGCACCACTGACTTGGTGCGGGGAGCAGGAACGGGCCGGACCGGGCTGGCGAAGCGCACCACAGGCTCGATGCGGGGAGCAGGAACAGGCCGGACCGGGCTGGCGACGCGCACCACAGGCTCGATGCGAGGGACAGGAACAGGCCGGACCGTACTGGGGACACACACCACTGGCCCTACGCGGGGATCAGGAACGGGCCGGACCGGACTGGTAACACACCCCAGTACCTCTCGCCGTGCCTCTACACTTTCCTTCCCCTTTGTGACCAGTGGCCCCCTTAACCTGGCGGCCTCCTCTGCCAACCCGCTGGACCGCTCTATCGCGGCCTCCTGCTGCCCCGTCGTCCACGGCGTGAGCCCCCCCCCTAAAAAAATTCTGGGCGGCTCTCCTCTTGGACCAGGCCTCCATGTCTCTAGCCAGACACTCACTCCACTGCTTCAAAGTCCAACCTCTCTGCTCTTCACTTGGCTTGGCCCAGTCGAGACTCTTACTCCACTGCTCCAAAGTCCATCCTCTCTCCTCTTCACGCTGCTTGGTCCAGGTATGGTGGGATCTTCTGTCACGATCGTCGGGAACAGAGGACCAAGGCGCAGCGTGGAAGGTGAACATACTTTATATTAAATGATACACAAACAAAAACAACAAAACGATAACGTGACGTCCTTGGATCAAACACAAACCTAATTGGAACAAGATCCCACAAACACTGTGGGAAAACTGGCTGCTTAAGTATGGTTCCCAATCAGAGACAACAAGCAACAGCTGATACACGTTGCCTCTGATTGAGAACCACACTGGCCAACATAGAAATACACTAGAACGAAAAACAAATGAAAACTCACACCCTGGCTCAACATACTAGAGTCCCCAGAGCCAGGGCGTGACACATGGTGGTGGTTGTGTGAAGGTTTGGGGATGCTTTGCTGCCTCAGGACCTGGACGACTTTCCTTAATAGAAGGAACCATGAATTCTGCTCTGTATCAGAGAATTCTACAGGAGAATGTCAGGCCATCCGTCTGTGAGCTGAAGCTGAAGCGCAGCTGGGTCATGCAGCAAGACAATGATCCAAAACACACAATCAAGTATACATGAAAATGGCTAAAAAGCAACAAATTTGAAGTTTTGGAATTGCCTAGTCAAAGTCCAGACCTAATCCCAATTGAGATGTTGTGGCAGGACTTGAAACAAGCAGTTCATGCTTGAAAACCCACAAATGTCACTGAGTTACAGCAGTTCTGCATGGAAGAGTGGGCCACAATTCCTCCACAGCGACGTGAGAGACTGATCAACAACTACAGGAAGCGTTTGGTTGGAGTCATTGCAGCTAAAGGTGGCACAACCAGTTATTGAGTGTAAGGGGGCAATGACACAGGGGCATTGGGTGTTGCATAACTTTGTTTATGAAATAAATGAAATAAGTAGGTAATTGTGTTATTTGTCCACTCAGGTTGCCTTGACCTAATATTAGGTTTTGGTTGAAGATCAGATTACATTCAGTATAAAAAATATGCAAAAGTAGAGAAAATTAGAAAGGGGGCAAATACTTTTTTACGGCACTGTATATTTGACATATTGTTGCTATATGTATCAGTGTATGAGCTACTGTATGTCCCTCAAGACACGGCAAATGAAGATTGAAGATCTGGAGATTCACCAGCTGTTGAGCAGGAGCGAGGTCTGCCCCACATTTTGAATAAGTGAACACAACGTAGGAGTAAAAAGTAGGTGAATGTGAGAGAGAGAGGGAGACTGAGAGAGTGAGTGAGTGAGTGAGTGAGAGAGAGAGAGAGAGAGAGAGAGAGAGAGAGAGAGAGAGAGAGAGAGAGAGAGAGAGAGAGAGAGAGAGAGAGAGAGAGAGAGAGAGAGAGAGGAGAGTGTGTGTAATTCTCCTTGTGTGTATGTAATCCTCATTATAATTACTGTATTCATCAACATTCATCCTCACATTATTTATTTTTCCTTCCCTCTCATCTCCCTCTGTTATGCTACACTTCTCTCTCCCTCTGTATTGCTACACTTCTCTCTCTCCCTCTGTATTGCTACACTTCTCTCTCTCCCTCTGTATTGCTACACTTCTCTCTCTCCCTCTGTTATGCTACAGTTCTCTCTCTCCCTCTTTCTTTCCCCCTTCACCCCCTCCCTTTCTCTCTCGCCCCCTCCCTCCCTCCCTCATTCCCTCCATCTCTCCTGGTTCATTAAGACCTCAGACACACCTCTCTAATGAACATGTCATGGCTGACAATTGGACGGTTAATAAACACGCCACGCCTATTCGGAGCACACACAAAGCGAGCACACACACACGCGAGCACACACAATCACGGAGAAACACACACACTCTACGTCAGTTCGCTTGTAGAGTTACTGTTCCACGTGGGATGACTGCCAGATAAGGTGTCAGATCAGGGAACATGAGGAAGAGGAGGAGTAGGATCAACACTCCTCTCTGCTATTAGGTATCTCCTCCACCTGACACAAGGGACTCATTTACACTTCACTATCTGTGTGTGTGTGTGCTTTCATGTGTTAATGTCATGCTCATTAGGCAAATACCCTTTTCTCACACCGGAGTGAGGTGTATATGCATGTGTGATTTTGTATGTGTGTGAGAGAGTGTGTGTGTGTGTGTGTGTCTATGTGTGTGTGTGTGTGTGCTAATTTATGGATAGTCATTATTCTAATTGGGCCTAGTGCAGGTTGGGAGAATCCAGGGTAAATGAATGGAGCTGGAAGGGTGTGTGTGTGTGTGTGTGTGTGTAAATCCTCTCTGGGAACAAGGGATGGCGTGGAAAGATATAATCTACGCTAATGAATGGAAAACAGCACATGAAAAAATATATATATGGTGATGGCATGTTCATTATAGCTATTTGCACACACCTCATTTTGTAATGTTGTATCAGGGGAAGGAAACATCATTATTCAAATTAGTCTAATGATTATATGTCCTGTCAGTATATTTCAATAATTAAGTGCAGATGTTTTCAGTACCTTTTTTAATCAATGTAAAGGAGGAAAATTCACTTGAGTATCATTTGTGTTGATTCTCCTTAATAAAGTGTATTTCTAAATAACCTTTCCTCTCGGCGTGCTTAAAGTAATTTAGTTTCCAAATCAAAAGTGGTTGCCTTGGCAACACAGCCACACAAAGCAGGGAACCACACAGCGAAAGGCAGTACTCATACCCCTTCACTTATTCCACATTTTGATGTGTTACAGCCTGAATTCAAAATAGATTAAATCTTTTTTTCTCACCCATCTACACACAATACCTCATAATGAGAAAGTGAAAACATGTTTTTTGAAATTTTTGCAAATGTATTGAAAATGAAATACAGAAATATCTAATTTACATAAGTATTCACACCGTTGAATAAATACTTTGTAGAAGCACCTTAGGCAGCGATTACAGCTGTGAGTCTTTCTGGGTAAGACTCCAAGAGCTTTCCACACCTGGATTATGCAACATTTACCCATTATTCTTTTCACAATTCTTCAAGCTTTGTCAAATTGGTTGTTGATCATTGCTAGACAACCATTTTCAGGTCTTGCCATAGATTTTCAGCAGATTTAAGTCAACATTTGTAACTCGGCCATTCAGGAACATTCACTATATTTTTGGTAAGCAACTCCAATGTAGCGTTGGCCTTGTGTTTTAGGTTATTGTCCTGCTGGAAGGTGAATTCCTCTCCCAGTGTCTGGTGGAAAGCAGACTGAACTAGGTTTCCTCTACGATTTTGCCTCCATTTCGTTTATTTTTTATCTGGAAAACTCCCCCGTCCTTAACGATTACAAGCATACCCATAACATGAACAGCCACAACTATGCTTGAAAATATGGAGAGTGGTAGAGCTGAGGCAGACATTCAAAAATCATGTTAAACACTATTATTGTACACAGAGTGAGTCCATGCAACTTATTATGTGACTTGTTAAGCAAATGTTTAATCCTGAACCTATTTAGGCTTGCAATAACAAAGGGGTTGAATACTTATTGTCTCATGACATTTCAGCTTTTCACTTTTAATTAATAAGTAATCATTTCGAAAAACATAACTCCACTTTGACATTATGGGGTATTGTGTATAGGCCAGTGACACAAAATCTCTATTTAATCAATTTAAAATGTAGGCTGTAAGACAACAAAATGTGGAAAAGTCAAGGGGTGTGAATAGTTTCTGAAGGCACAAAAGACACACATACCACACACACAAATCACACAAGTCCATGCAAACACACGCACACAACCACACACACACACACACACACACACACACACACACACACACACACAAACACACAAAAATTCATTTATTATCTGGACCTCAGCAGGACACAAAGCTAATCAGGAGCATGGGGAATCACTCAGAGCACACAGCACTCTGACAGGATAGGTCAGCTGTCATTGAGCCATGTCTGTACCAATCAGATATGAAGGGGGATATGCAAAGTGAATTCCTGAACAGTGGAGGAGAGAGAGTGTGGTGGACTTAGTGTTGGTTAGCATTAGCCTGGGAAAGTGTCTGTGAGTGGTGAAGGTAGCGTTGGTTAGCACCTTAGCCTGGACCAGTCTGTGAGTGTTGGAGTTAGCATTCGTTAGCACCTTAGCCTGGACCAGTGTCTGTGAGTGGTGAAGTTAGCATTGGTTAGCACGTTAGCCTGGACCAGTCTGAGCGTTGGAGTTAGCATTAGTTTGAGCCAGGACCAGTCTCTGTGTGTGTTGGAGTTAGTGTTGGTTAACACTAGCCTAGGACAATCTCTGTGTGTGTTGGAGTTAGCATACAGTTGGTTAGCGTTAGCCTGGATCTGTTTCAGCAGCAGTGTATATTCTCAACGCCCCCAGGTCTTTGGCACCCTAATGGGTGTGAAATCAAAACCTTAATCAGTCAGACTCCCCACCCACCCACCCAGACACACACACACACACACACACACACACACACACAGGTTCTAGACACATTATTATGAAAGGCATTATGAAAACTAGCTTAGCAAAATCAGTAGTCTTTCTCTCAGTTACACAATCTAAAATGGTGCCTATACCAGTCAGTTGTAGTTGATACAGTAGACAGCAGTGTGTTGCAGTTCCAATGTTCTCTAATGTAAAGGGACAAGGGGCAGAGGCAGGTCTGTCTGCTGATTGGCCGGTACTAGGAGTGAAGTGACCTGGGTAATGGCAAGGCGGAGACGTTCCCTGTCGGCTCGTTAGTAAGTACCTAGGAGAAGGGCACTCCACTATCCTCTCTCACTCTCTCTCTGCCTCTCTCTCAAGGTCACTCTCGCTCTCCCTGTCGCTCTTACTCTCCCTCTCTGTCACTTTCTCTCTGTCAGTCACGCTGCCTCCCTGGCAACTTCTCTTTCCTTTTTTATTTTTTCCTCGAATTCTCTCTCTTTTACTGAAACTCCATTGCCATCTCCCTCTCATCCACTATCTATCTCCCTCAACATCTCCCTCTCATCCACTATCTATCTCCCTCAACATTTCCCTCTCATCCACTATCTCCCTCAACATCTCCCTCTCATCCACTATCTATCTCCCTCAACATCTCCCTCTCATCCACCTCCCTCAACATCTCCCTCTCATCCACTATCTATCTCCCTCAACATCTCCCTCTCATCCACTATCTATCTCCCTCAACATCTCCCTCTCATCCACCTCCCTCAACATCTCCCTCTCATCCACTATCTATCTCCCTCAACATCTCCCTCTCATCCACCTCCCTCAACATCTCCCTCTCATCCACTATCTATCTCCCTCAACATCTCCCTCTCATCCACTATCTATCTCCCTCAACATCTCCCTCTCATCCACCTCCCTCAACATCTCCCTCTCAGTCACATTAAAGCACTTTCACCGTCTTTCTCTTTTCTTCTTACTCTCCCTTCCTCAATCGGCCGCCAAACCAAACAGAGATAATCACTGTTCATTGATCATGGTGTGCTTGTGTGTGTGTATGTGTGTGTTAGTGTGTGTGTTTGAGCAGCACTATCTGTAAACACCACCCCAGTGGATCAGTGATTGATGTTTAGTTGCCTACCAACAGATTCATGAACTTTAAATGGCAAAGCAATTGTGTGTGTGTGTGCTTGCACGAGTGCGTGCCTGCTTGAATGACAAAGGGGAAATCACACACACAACCCCCACCCCCCTCCCCGTTACAGCCTTATTCTAAAATGGCTTAAATAATTGTTTTCCCTCATCAATACCCCATAATGACAAAGCAAAAACAGTTTTTTATAAAAAAACATAAATATCACATTAACATAAATATTCAGACCCTTTACTCAGTACTTTGTTGAAGCACCTTTGGCAGCGATTACAGCCTTGAGTCTTCTTGGGTATGACACTACAAGCTTGGCACATTCTTCTCTGCAGATCCTCTCAAGCTCTGTCAGGTTGGATGGTGAGTGTCGCTGCACAGCTATTTTCAGGTCTCTCCAGAGATGTTCGATCAGGTTCAAGTCCGGGCTCTGGCTGGGCCACTAAAGGACATTCAGAGACTTGTCCCGAAGCCACTCCTGCGTTGTCTTGGCTGTGTGTTTAGGATCATGATGCTGCCACCACCATGCTTCACCGTGGGGATGGTATTGGCCAGGTGATGAGCGGTGCCTGGTTTCCTCCAGACGTGACACTTGGCATTCAGGCCAAAGAGTTCAATCTTGGTTTCATCAGACCAGAGAATCTTGTTGGTGGAGTGCTGCAGAGATGGTTGTCCTTCTGGAAGGTTCTCCCATCTCCACAGAGGAACTCCGGAGCTCTGTCAGAGTGACCAATCGGGTTCTTGGTCACCTCCCTGACCAAGGCCCTTCTCCCCCGATTGCTCAGTTTGGTCGGGCGGCCAGCTCTAGGAAGAGTCTTGGTGGTTCTTCCATTTAAGAATGATGGAGGCCACGGTGTTCTTGGGGACCTTCAATGCTGCAGACATTTTTTGGTACGATTCCCCAGATCTGTGCCTTGACACCATCCTGTCTCTGAGCTCTACGGAGCATTCATTTTGCTCTGACATCCACTATCAACTGTGGGACCTTATATAGACGTGTGTGCCTTTCCAAATCAACGTCCAATCAATTGAATTTACCACAGGTGGACTCCAATCAAGTTGTAGAAACATCTCAAGGATGATCAATGGAAACAGGATGCACCCGAGCTCAATTTCGAGTCTCATAGCAAAGGGTCTGAATACTTAATAAGTTAAATAAGTTATTTCAGGTTTTATTTTTAGTACATTTGCCAACATTTCTAAAAACGTGTTTTCACTTTGTCATTATGGGGTATTGTGTGTAGATTGATGAGGGAAAATGTATTTAATAGATTTTAGAATAAGGCTGTAACATAACAAAATGTGGAAAAAGTGAAGGGGTCTGAATACTTTCCGAATGCACTGTATGATGCCTCCTCTTACATCTTCTATGAATACAGAGTGACTTCAGTCAACGACAGCTCTTTTCTGCATACGATGCTTCCGCATCCACTCAACCTCTCTATGTCACCTATATCTACGTCTAATCTATAGAACGCACAGGCAGACAGGCAAGACTGCCTTATCAACACTCTTCCGTGTGTGTGTCTGTTTGTTTGAGATAGGGAGCGTGTGTGTGTTCACACGTTTGTGCATACGTGTGTGTGTGTGTGTAGCTGTGTTATCTCCAATACTTCCAGTTATAACCAGTGTCTCATCTAGACACGGTAGAGCACTGAAGCTGGAGAGAGAGACTGGCAGCACAACGGGAAATAGAAGACAAAACGTTTATCAGGTAAATGTCTCAGTGTGAATCAAAGGGTTCAAAGGTCTACACACTAACACACACACAAACACACACACCAGGTCTCAATATCCCTGATAACCACCCCATGCTATCTGTGCATCACCAGTGTGTTTGGAGAGAGAGAATATAGCAGACAGTCTGAGAAATTACCCAGAGGGGAGGGAGAGAGAAAAGGACGGAACGAGAGACTGGGATGGAGGAGCAGCCAGGTAACTGGGATGGAGGAGCAGCCAGGTAACTGGGGTAACTGGGATGGAGGAGCAGCCAGGTAACTGGGATGGAGGAGCAGCCAGGTAACTGGAATGGAGGAGCAGCCAGGTAACTGGGGTAACTGGGATTGTGGAGCAGCCAGGTAACAGGGATGGAGGAGCAGCCAGGTAACTGGGATGGAGGAACAGCCAGGTAACTGGGGTAACTGGGATGGAGGAGCAGCCAGGTAAATGGGATGGAGGAGCAGCCAGGTAACTGGGATGGCGGAGCAGCC
>NW_028158307.1:0-17697 GCF_964263955.1 Coregonus lavaretus
CTACGAGAGATAGGCTTTCATATTTTAGCCTGAATAAGGAGTTTTATTGAAAAGCAAGAAGTATCTCTTTGCATTGGAGATTAACTCCAAGACACCATGAGGCCGGTGAGTCTGTTGTCATAGAGAGAGCCTCATATCAACGAATGAGCGACGAAACCTTCAATCACCACGTGTGTGTGTAACAAACATCTCTTAATCAGAAGGTTTAGTGCACGCTCAGTGATCAGACACTGAGCCACAGAGATGAATGGTTCTAAATGAAATACTCACCATGCTTTGTTATAATCACTGACTGTTAGAAAACCTCCCCTCCCTGACTGAGCCCTGCTCTTCACATGGGGTCAACACTCCCAGTCACAGGTTAATTACTAGCCTCGTCACAATAGAGATTCTCTCTCTCTCTCTCTCTCTCTCTCTCTCTCTCTCTCTCTCTCTCTCTCTCTCTCTCTCTCTCTCTCTCTCTCTCTCTCTCTCTCTCTCTCTCCCTCCCTCCCTCCCTCCCTCCCATTTATGTACAGTACTGGCGGCTTGCAGAGGCAGGAATGGCAGAGCCAAGAGTGGCGCTGTGTGTGTATGCATGAACCGTTGTATGTCTATGCCAGCTCTGGGGGTCTGCGTGCGTGTGTTTGGGTGAGGGGGCGAAGGAAGTTCACCCTGGGGAGGGTCTCTGTCTCTTGGTTGGCGGGGGATCAGACACGACTCTGTGAGGATGTTAGGGCGCTTCATCTCTATCTGGTGGGAGCCCTGCCAGCCCAGCTCTGACCCTACACTACCTCCCTGTGTACCGCGCCAGGGAGGAGACTGATGCCAGCAGGGGAGCGAGAGGGAGGAGAGGAGAGGAGAGAAGGGAAGGGAGAGAATGGGGCGAGAGAGGAGAGACAGGAGAAGAGGCTAAATAGATATAAAAGGCAGAGCAGAGATCCTGGAAGGTGCTCATATCACCAGCAGTCAAGTAACTCACTATCTCCCCATCTCTATCAGATAGTATAAACTCTCTCTGTGTTTCTCAGAACACCCAAGACCTGTCCAGTCCAGACCAGTCCAGGGCCCTCCTGAGGTAATAATCACACAGGTTATCACAGGAGGCATCAGATCACTCTTTCCTCCTCTCCTCTCCTCTCCTCTCCTCTTCTCTTCTCTTCTCTTCTCTTCTCTCCTCCCTTAACCTCTCTTCTCTCCTCTCCGAGGTGCTGTCATGGCCCAGGCTCCCCTTCTCCGGCTCCTTTGATGGTGTTGGGGATTAGCCTAGTCGGCCTGTTCAATGGGCTGTACCGCTGTACCCCCCCCCCCCCCCCCCCCCCCACACACACACAGCTTTTAATTAAGTCTCTTTCGCTCCTTCTCTCGCTATATCTCTCTTAGTTGGGCTCTTCACTGTATCAAAGGGCTGGCAATAGGCTGATCAAGTGAGGACTATTTTAAAGTGGACTGGTACACCTGTATTCTACCTCTTTAATATACATTATTGATAGCATCATCGTGGCTAGGACGCTTCAGTCAATGCACAGATAAGTATTACAAGGAGATGATTCACTCTGTTAGCACTGGGGACTCGGACTTCAGCCATAGGGTCTCGTGACTCGACTCATGACTCAACCATTGGTGACTCGGACTCGAGCACAGGGGACTTGGGACTCGATTCGGACTCGAGGTTTAGTGACTCGACTACATCAATTGCAGAATCAGTCATTAGCTCCCGTTCAAAGTCATTAGCCTCCGTTCTACTTTTGTGACGTCTGTGGAACGTTGATAACAACGGCGATGACGTGACCGAGTGATGGAGGTGCTACCCATACTTCTCTCTCTCTCTCTCTCTCTCTCTCTCTCTCTCTCTCTCTCTCTCTCTCTCTCTCTCTCTCTCTACATCCTCTATCTGCCCTATATCCTGCCAGGTCACACCCATTCAAATAATGCCCTAAAAACCTGTTCTCAGAACTTCCTACTCTCAGACCCTATTGGCTATAAAAATCAGTGTTCAGCAGCTCCACACCTTTTCCATGGCTCCTCTCCACCTCTGTGTTGTGTGATGTGTGAACCTCAGCCCTGGGGGGCCTACAGGGCCACGGCTTGTCTGTAACCCCCTCTGCATTGACAGACAGTGAGGTAGCGGTCTGGGTGCTGGCCAGGGCTGAGGTGACTGATGGGAGTGGGGGGTGGGACCTGGATGGGTGTTTACCTGAGGTCTTGTGCCAATGCTGGAGGGTTGGAGGTGGGGGGTCCCGGGTCGGTGTCTGGGGGTTTGAGGTTTGGAAGGGGGGAGAGCCTCTGTCTCCGTTTGGGTCCCTGGAGGTATTTGGATGAGTCCCCAACATAATGGTAATCATCATCGGCGGATGTGTGTGTGTGTTTGTGTGGGTGTGTACAGCACCTCATTAGGAGGACCAGAGAGCTGCTGCTGGAGCCACATTAAAGAGTAGAAGCCCTGCCTTTCAACGTGTTCTGGCTGGTCTTCCCTGGCCCAACACTAACTCACTACACTGGCTGGTCTCCCCTGGTCTGGCCCAACACTAACTCACTACACTGGCTGGTCTCCCCTGGTCTGGCCCAACACTAACTCACTACACTGGCTGGTCTCCCCTGGTCTGGCCTAACACTAACTCACTACACTGGCTGGTCTCCCCTGGCCCAACACTAACTCACTACACTGGCTGGTCTCCCCTGGCCCAACACTAACTCACTACACTGGCTGGTCTCCCCTGGTCTGGCCTAACACTAACTCACTACACTGGCTGGTCTCCCCTGGCCCAACACTAACTCACTACACTGGCTGGTCTCCCCTGGTCTGGCCTAACACTAACTCACTACACTGGCTGGTCTCCCCTGGCCCAACACTAACTCACTACACTGGCTGGTCTCCCCTGGTCTGGCCCAACACTAACTCACTACACTGGCTGGTCTCCCCTGGCCCAACACTAACTCACTACACTGGCTGGTCTCCCCTGGTCTGGCCCAACACTAACTCACTACACTGGCTGGTCTCCCCTGGTCTGGTCTAACACTAACTCACTACACTGGCTGGTCTCCCCTGGCCCAACACTAACTCACTACACTGGCTGGTCTCTCCTGGCCCAACACTAACTCACTACACTGGCTGGTCTCCCCTGGCCCAACACTAACTCACTACACTGGCTGGTCTCCCCTGGTCTGGCCTAACACTAACTCACTACACTGGCTGGTCTCCCCTGGTCTAACACTAACTTACTACACTGGCTGGTCTCCCCTGGTCTAACACTAACTCACTACACTGGCTGGTCTTCCCTGGCCCAACACTAACTCACTACACTGGCTGGTCTCCCCTGGCCCAACACTAACTCACTACACTGGCTGGTCTCCCCTGGTCTGGCCCAACACTAACTCACTACACTGGCTGGTCTCCCCTGGTCTGGCCCAACACTAACTCACTACACTGGCTGGTCTCCCCTGGTCTGGCCTAACACTAACTCACTACACTGGCTGGTCTCCCCTGGTCTAACACTAACTCAATACACTGGCTGGTCTCCCCTGGTCTGGTCTAACACTAACTCACTACACTGGCTGGTCTCCCCTGGTCTGGCCCAACACTAACTCACTACACTGGCTGGTCTCCCCTGGTCTGGCCCAACACTAACTAACTACACTGGCTGGTGTCCCATGGTCTGGTCTAACACTAACTCACTAAACTGGCTGGTCTCCCCTGGTCTAACACTAACTCACTACACTGGCTGGTCTCCCCTGGTCTGGTCTAACACTAACTCACTACACTGGCTGGTCTCCCCTGGTCTAACACTAACTCACTACACTGGCTGGTCTCCCTGGCCCAACACAAACTTACTACACTGGCTGGTCTCCCCTGGCCCAACACTAACTCACTACACTGGCTGGTCTCCCCTGGCCCAACACTAACTCACTACACTGGCAGGTCTCCCCTGGTCTGGCCTAACACTAACTCACTACACTGGCTGGTCTCCCCTGGTCTAACACTAACTTACTACACTGGCTGGTCTCCCCTGGTCTAACACTAACTCACTACACTGGCTGGTCTCCCCTGGTCTAACACTAACTCACTACACTGGCTGGTCTCCCCTGGCCCAACACTAACTCACTACACTGGCTGGTCTCCCCTGGTCTAACACTAACTCACTACACTGGCTGGTCTCCCCTGGTCTGGTCTAACACTAACTCACTACACTGGCTGGTCTCCCCTGGCCCAACACTAACTTACTACACTGGCTGGTCTCCCCTGGTCTAACACTAACTCACTACACTGGCTGGTCTCCCCTGGTCTAACACTAACTCACTACACTGGCTGGTCTCCCCTGGCCCAACACTAACTCACTACACTGGCTGGTCTCCCCTGGTCTGGCCCAACACTAACTCACTACACTGGCTGGTCTCCCCTGGCCCAACACTAACTCACTACACTGGCTGGTCTCCCCTGGTCTGGCCCAACACTAACTCACTACACTGGCTGGTCTCCCCTGGTCTGGCCTAACACTAACTCACTACACTGGCTGGTCTCCCCTGGTCTAACACTAACTCACTACACTGGCTGGTCTCCCCTGGTCTGGTCTAACACTAACTCACTACACTGGCTGGTCTCCCCTGGTCTGGCCCAACACTAACTCACTACACTGGCTGGTCTCCCCTGGTCTGGCCCAACACTAACTAACTACACTGGCTGGTCTCCCATGGTCTGGTCTAACACTAACTCACTAAACTGGCTGGTCTCCCCTGGTCTAACACTAACTCACTACACTGGCTGGTCTCCCCTGGTCTGGTCTAACACTAACTCACTACACTGGCTGGTCTCCCATGGTCTGGTCTAACACTAACTCACTAAACTGGCTGGTCTCCCCTGGTCTAACACTAACTCACTACACTGGCTGGTCTCCCCTGGTCTGGTCTAACACTAACTAACTACACTGGCTGGTCTCCCATGGTCTGGTCTAACACTAACTCACTAAACTGGCTGGTCTCCCCTGGTCTAACACTAACTCACTACACTGGCTGGTCTCCCCTGGCCCAACACTAACTTACTACACTGGCTGGTCTCCCCTGGTCTGGCCTAACACTAACTCACTACACTGGCTGGTCTCCCTGGCCCAACACTAACTCACTACACTGGCTGGTCTCCCCTGGCCCAACACTAACTCATTACACTGGCTGGTCTCCCCTGGCCCAACACTAACTCACTACACTGGCTGGTCTCCCCTGGTCTGGCCTAACACTAACTCACTACACTGGCTGGTCTCCCCTGGCCCAACACTAACTCACTACACTGGCTGGTCTCTCCTGGTCTGGCCCAACACTAACTCACTACGCTGGCTGGTCTCCCCTGGCCCAACACTAACTCGCTACACTGGCTGGTCTCCCTGGCCCAACACTAACTCACTACACTGGCTGGTCTCCCCTGGCCCAACACTAACTCACTACACTGGCTGGTCTCCCCTGGCCCAACACTAACTCACTACACTGGCTAGTCTCCCCTGGTCTGGCCTAACACTAACTCACTAAACTGGCTGGTCTCCCCTGGTCTAACACTAACTCACTACACTGGCTGGTCTCCCCTGGTCTGGTCTAACACTAACTAACTACACTGGCTGGTCTCCCATGGTCTGGTCTAACACTAACTCACTAAACTGGCTGGTCTCCCCTGGTCTAACACTAACTCACTACACTGGCTGGTCTCCCCTGGCCCAACACTAACTTACTACACTGGCTGGTCTCCCCTGGTCTGGCCTAACACTAACTCACTACACTGGCTGGTCTCCCTGGCCCAACACTAACTCACTACACTGGCTGGTCTCCCCTGGCCCAACACTAACTCACTACACTGGCTGGTCTCCCTGGCCCAACACTAACTCACTACACTGGCTGGTCTCCCCTGGCCCAACAATAACTCATTACACTGGCTGGTCTCCCCTGGCCCAACACTAACTCACTACACTGGCTGGTCTCCCCTGGTCTGGCCTAACACTAACTCACTACACTGGCTGGTCTCCCCTGGCCCAACACTAACTCACTACACTGGCTGGTCTCCCCTGGTCTGGCCTAACACTAACTCACTACACTGGCTGGTCTCCCCTGGCCCAACACTAACTCACTACACTGGCTGGTCTCTCCTGGTCTGGCCCAACACTAACTCACTACGCTGGCTGGTCTCCCCTGGCCCAACACTAACTCACTACACTGAATGGTCTCCCCTGGCCCAACACTAACTCACTACACTGGCTGGTCTCCCCTGGCCCAACACTAACTCACTACACTGGCTGGTCTCCCCTGGCCCAACACTAACTCACTACACTGGCTAGTCTCCCCTGGTCTGGCCTAACACTAACTCACTACACTGGCTGGTCTCCCCTGGTCTAACACTAACTTACTACACTGGCTGGTCTCCCCTGGTCTAACACTAACTCACTACACTGGCTGGTCTCCCCTGGTCTAACACTAACTCACTACACTGGCTGGTCTCCCCTGGCCCAACACTAACTCACTACACTGGCTGGTCTCCCCTGGTCTGGCCTAACACTAACTCACTACACTGGCTGGTCTCCCCTGGTCTAACACTAACTTACTACACTGGCTGGTCTCCCCTGGTCTAACACTAACTCACTACACTGGCTGGTCTCCCCTGGTCTAACACTAACTTACTACACTGGCTGGTCTCCCCTGGCCCAACACTAACTC
Source organism: Coregonus lavaretus (assembly GCF_964263955.1). Taxonomy (NCBI): domain Eukaryota; kingdom Metazoa; phylum Chordata; class Actinopteri; order Salmoniformes; family Salmonidae; genus Coregonus; species Coregonus lavaretus. The sequence goes on from NW_028158307.1 coordinate 6,667, forward strand.
ACTACACTGGCTGGTCTCCCCTGGTCTAACACTAACTCACTACACTGGCTGGTCTCCCCTGGTCTGGTCTAACACTAACTCACTACACTGGCTGGTCTCCCCTGGCCCAACACTAACTTACTACACTGGCTGGTCTCCCCTGGTCTAACACTAACTCACTACACTGGCTGGTCTCCCCTGGTCTAACACTAACTCACTACACTGGCTGGTCTCCCCTGGCCCAACACTAACTCACTACACTGGCTGGTCTCCCCTGGCCCAACACTAACTCACTACACTGGCTGGTCTCCCCTGGTCTAACACTAACTCACTACACTGGCTGGTCTCCCCTGGTCTGGTCTAACACTAACTCACTACACTGGCTGGTCTCCCCTGGCCCAACACTAACTTACTACACTGGCTGGTCTCCCCTGGTCTAACACTAACTCACTACACTGGCTGGTCTCCCCTGGTCTAACACTAACTCACTACACTGGCTGGTCTCCCCTGGCCCAACACTAACTCACTACACTGGCTGGTCTCCCCTGGTCTGGCCTAACACTAACTCACTACACTGGCTGGTCTCCCCTGGCCCAACACTAACTCACTACACTGGCTGGTCTCCCCTGGTCTGGCCTAACACTAACTCACTACACTGGCTGGTCTCCCCTGGTCTAACACTAACTTACTACACTGGCTGGTCTCCCCTGGTCTAACACTAACTCACTACACTGGCTGGTCTCCCCTGGTCTAACACTAACTCACTACACTGGCTGGTCTCCCCTGGTCTAACACTAACTCACTACACTGGCTGGTCTCCCCTGGTCTGGTCTAACACTAACTCACTACACTGGCTGGTCTCCCCTGGCCCAACACTAACTTACTACACTGGCTGGTCTCCCCTGGTCTAACACTAACTCACTACACTGGCTGGTCTCCCCTGGTCTAACACTAACTCACTACACTGGCTGGTCTCCCCTGGCCCAACACTAACTCACTACACTGGCTGGTCTCCCCTGGTCTGGCCCAACACTAACTCACTACACTGGCTGGTCTCCCCTGGCCCAACACTAACTCACTACACTGGCTGGTCTCCCCTGGTCTGGCCCAACACTAACTCACTACACTGGCTGGTCTCCCCTGGTCTGGCCTAACACTAACTCACTACACTGGCTGGTCTCCCCTGGTCTAACACTAACTCACTACACTGGCTGGTCTCCCCTGGTCTGGTCTAACACTAACTCAATACACTGGCTGGTCTCCCCTGGTCTGGCCCAACACTAACTCACCACACTGGCTGGTCTCCCCTGGTCTGGCCCAACACTAACTAACTACACTGGCTGGTCTCCCATGGTCTGGTCTAACACTAACTCACTAAACTGGCTGGTCTCCCCTGGTCTAACACTAACTCACTACACTGGCTGGTCTCCCCTGGTCTGGTCTAACACTAACTCACTACACTGGCTGGTCTCCCATGGTCTGGTCTAACACTAACTCACTAAACTGGCTGGTCTCCCCTGGTCTAACACTAACTCACTACACTGGCTGGTCTCCCCTGGTCTGGTCTAACACTAACTAACTACACTGGCTGGTCTCCCATGGTCTGGTCTAACACTAACTCACTAAACTGGCTGGTCTCCCCTGGTCTAACACTAACTCACTACACTGGCTGGTCTCCCCTGGCCCAACACTAACTTACTACACTGGCTGGTCTCCCCTGGTCTGGCCTAACACTAACTCACTACACTGGCTGGTCTCCCTGGCCCAACACTAACTCACTACACTGGCTGGTCTCCCCTGGCCCAACACTAACTCACTACACTGGCTGGTCTCCCCTGGCCCAACACTAACTCACTACACTGGCTGGTCTCCCCTGGTCTGGCCTAACACTAACTCACTACACTGGCTGGTCTCCCCTGGCCCAACACTAACTCACTACACTGGCTGGTCTCTCCTGGTCTGGCCCAACACTAACTCACTACGCTGGCTGGTCTCCCCTGGCCCAACACTAACTCACTACACTGGCTGGTCTCCCTGGCCCAACACTAACTCACTACACTGGCTGGTCTCCCCTGGCCCAACACTAACTCACTACAACGGCTGGTCTCCCCTGGCCCAACACTAACTCACTACACTGGCTGGTCTCCCCTGGTCTGGCCTAACACTAACTCACTACACTGGCTGGTCTCCCCTGGTCTAACACTAACTTACTACACTGGCTGGTCTCCCCTGGTCTAACACTAACTCACTACACTGGCTGGTCTCCCCTGGTCTAACACTAACTCACTACACTGGCTGGTCTCCCCTGGCCCAACACTAACTCACTACACTGGCTGGTCTCCCCTGGTCTAACACTAACTCACTACACTGGCTGGTCTCCCCTGGTCTGGTCTAACACTAACTCACTACACTGGCTGGTCTCCCCTGGCCCAACACTAACTTACTACACTGGCTGGTCTCCCCTGGTCTAACACTAACTCACTACACTGGCTGGTCTCCCCTGGTCTAACACTAACTCACTACACTGGCTGGTCTCCCCTGGCCCAACACTAACTCACTACACTGGCTGGTCTCCCCTGGCCCAACACTAACTCACTACACTGGCTGGTCTCCCCTGGTCTAACACTAACTCACTACACTGGCTGGTCTCCCCTGGTCTGGTCTAACACTAACTCACTACACTGGCTGGTCTCCCCTGTCCCAACACTAACTTACTACACTGGCTGGTCTCCCCTGGTCTAACACTAACTCACTACACTGGCTGGTCTCCCCTGGTCTAACACTAACTCACTACACTGGCTGGTCTCCCCTGGCCCAACACTAACTCCCTACACTGGCTGGTCTCCCCTGGTCTGGCCCAACACTAACTCACTACACTGGCTGGTCTCCCCTGGCCCAACACTAACTCACTACACTGGCTGGTCTCCCCTGGTCTGGCCCAACACTAACTCACTACACTGGCTGGTCTCCCCTGGTCTGGCCTAACACTAACTCACTACACTGGCTGGTCTCCCCTGGTCTAACACTAACTCACTACACTGGCTGGTCTCCCCTGGTCTGGTCTAACACTAACTCACTACACTGGCTGGTCTCCCCTGGTCTGGCCCAACACTAACTCACTACACTGGCTGGTCTCCCCTGGTCTGGCCCAACACTAACTAACTACACTGGCTGGTCTCCCATGGTCTGGTCTAACACTAACTCACTAAACTGGCTGGTCTCCCCTGGTCTAACACTAACTCACTACACTGGCTGGTCTCCCCTGGTCTGGTCTAACACTAACTCACTACACTGGCTGGTCTCCCATGGTCTGGTCTAACACTAACTCACTAAACTGGCTGGTCTCCCCTGGTCTAACACTAACTCACTACACTGGCTGGTCTCCCCTGGCCCAACACTAACTTACTACACTGGCTGGTCTCCCCTGGTCTGGCCTAACACTAACTCACTACACTGGCTGGTCTCCCTGGCCCAACACTAACTCACTACACTGGCTGGTCTCCCCTGGCCCAACACTAACTCACTACACTGGCTGGTCTCCCCTGGCCCAACACTAACTCACTACACTGGCTGGTCTCCCCTGGTCTGGCCTAACACTAACTCACTACACTGGCTGGTCTCCCCTGGCCCAACACTAACTCACTACACTGGCTGGTCTCTCCTGGTCTGGCCCAACACTAACTCACTACGCTGGCTGGTCTCCCCTGGCCCAACACTAACTCACTACACTGGCTGGTCTCCCTGGCCCAACACTAACTCACTACACTGGCTGGTCTCCCCTGGTCTGGTCTAACACTAACTCACTACACTGGCTGGTCTCCCCTGGTCTAACACTAACTCACTACACTGGCTGGTCTCCCCTGGTCTAACACTAACTCACTACACTGGCTGGTCTCCCCTGGCCCAACACTAACTCACTACACTGGCTGGTCTCCCCTGGCCCAACACTAACTCACTACACTGGCTGGTCTCCCCTGGTCTGGCCTAACACTAACTTACTACACTGGCTGGTCTCCCCTGGTCTAACACTAACTTACTACACTGGCTGGTCTCCCCTGGTCTAACACTAACTCACTATACTGGCTGGTCTCCCCTGGTCTAACACTAACTCACTACACTGGCTGGTCTCCCCTGGCCCAACACTAACTCACTACACTGGCTGGTCTCCCCTGGTCTAACACTAACTCACTACACTGGCTGGTCTCCCCTGGCCCAACACTAACTCACTACACTGGCTGGTCTCCCCTGGTCTAACACTAACTCACTACACTGGCTGGTCTCCCCTGGCCCAACACTAACTCACTACACTGGCTGGTCTCCCCTGGTCTGGTCTAACACTAACTCACTACACTGGCTGGTCTCCCCTGGTCTGGCCTAACACTAACTCACTACACTGGCTGGTCTCCCCTGGCCCAACACTAACTTACTATACTGGCTGGTCTCCCCTGGTCTAACACTAACTCACTACACTGGCTGGTCTCCCCTGGTCTAACACTAACTCACTACACTGGCTGGTCTCCCCTGGCCCAACACTAACTCACTACACTGGCTGGTCTCCCCTGGTCTGGCCCAACACTAACTCACTACACTGGCTGGTCTCCCCTGGCCCAACACTAACTCACTACACTGGCTGGTCTCCCCTGGTCTGGTCTAACACTAACTCACTACACTGGCTGGTCTCCCCTGGTCTAACACTAACTTACTACACTGGCTGGTCTCCCCTGGTCTAACACTAACTCACTACACTGGCTGGTCTCCCCTGGTCTAACACTAACTCACTACACTGGCTGGTCTCCCCTGGCCCAACACTAACTCACTACACTGGCTGGTCTCCCCTGGTCTGGCCCAACACTAACTCACTACACTGGCTGGTCTCCCCTGGCCCAACACTAACTCACTACACTGGCTGGTCTCCCCTGGTCTGGCCTAACACTAACTCACTACACTGGCTGGTCTCCCTGGCCCAACACTAACTCACTACACTGGCTGGTCTCCCCTGGCCCAACACTAACTCACTACACTGGCTGGTCTCCCCTGGTCTGGCCTAACACTAACTCACTACACTGGCTGGTCTCCCCTGGCCCAACACTAACTCACTACACTGGCTGGTCTCCCCTGGTCTGGCCCAACACTAACTCACTACACTGGCTGGTCTCCCCTGGCCCAACACTAACTCACTACACTGGCTGGTCTCCCCTGGTCTGGCCTAACACTAACTCACTACACTGGCTGGTCTCCCCTGGCCCAACACTAACTCACTACACTGGCTGGTCTCTCCTGGTCTGGCCCAACACTAACTCACTACGCTGGCTGGTCTCCCCTGGCCCAACACTAACTCACTACACTGGCTGGTCTCCCTGGCCCAACACTAACTCACTACACTGGCTGGTCTCCCCTGGCCCAACACTAACTCACTACACTGGCTGGTCTCCCCTGGCCCAACACTAACTCACTACGCTGGCTGGTCTCCCCTGGTCTGGTCTAACACTAACTCACTACACTGGCTGGTCTCCCCTGGTCTAACACTAACTCACTACACTGGCTGGTCTCCCCTGGTCTAACACTAACTCACTACACTGGCTGGTCTCCCCTGGTCTAACACTAACTCACTACACTGGCTGGTCTCCCTTGGTCTAACACTAACTCACTACACTGAAACTTGAACTGGAGCGGCTCCTGTTAAAGAGAGAGATGGGAGGTGGAATTGAGAAGAAGAGAGAGGGGGAGGAAGAGATGGAGAGAGATGGAGAGAGAGAGAGAAAGAGGGGGGAAAAGACGAGAGAAGATAGAGAGGGGGGAACAGAGGGAGGCAGAAATAGAGAGAGATTAAACATACTTAATCCATGGTTTCAGGGTGTTTGGCGAGGCTTGTAGTCACAGTGTTTGGTTGGGGAAACCCCCAGTCTGTTGTGACCAGGGGGGTCCGTTCATTCACTCCAAGGTGTTTAAGTCGGGACACAACAGTGGCAGGTCCAAACCAAGACAAACCAAAACCTTGGATTTGATGTGAAACATAAACTAAGAAACTCCACTCTGTGTTTGTATATTATTAACACTAACCAAAGCCTAAATATTCTCAACACATTGGAATACTTAGTAGAACCTTAATGGCTGAGGGGTGTTGGGCGTTTCCCACGGTGGATGGTGACGGCAGTATACCAAGATTCCCAAATCTACAGAGGTCCTCCTGATCCTTCCTTTCAACACGGCGGCCCCTTGGTGCACCAGGCAGCGAGGACCATGGGTAATCCACTAAACCGTCCAACCTCTTTAGATACTTAGGAGATAAGTGGAAGGAGTCCCTGTTTGTCCCTGTGTGTGTGTGTGTGTGTGTGTGTGTGTGTGTGTGTGTGTGGTAATGTTGGGGTCAAGAGGCCTCACAAGAGTTGACCCCACCATTGTTGCTCTTGTTGTATTGACGAAGCATTCCGCCCACTATTGGTTTGAAGACTCACTACCATCTCACAGGTTTTAAAAGTGATTCCTCTTAAGTTGGGGAAGATTAAGTTGTCCCTTTTGAAAGTGTAGAGGAGAAGGAGGGGGGAGGGTAGTCATGTTTGCTTGGGTTTGGTTTTTCAAATTGATGTGGGATTTATGTTGCCCATGTGTGTGTGTGTTCAGTTGGAGTACGCTATCTGTGTTTATGATTTGAAGCGGTATGACTGTAAACAAGTAACCATGAGAGAGAGAGAGAGAGAGAGAGAGAGAGAGAGAGAGAGAGAGAGCTTGTGGATGAAAAGATAGAAGATAACAACATAGTTCTTTTAAGTTTCTGAGATCAATATCCCAGATCATGTTGATCAACAACATGAGCTCACTGGAAGAGGGCTGCTCGTCAGTTAGTTTGGGGACATACATTCTTGGTCCTAAATGGCACCCTACTCCCTATGTAGTGCACTACTTTTGACCAGGACACTATTTAGGGAGTAGGGTGCCATTTGGGATGCGACGACAGTTCTGTAAATCGTATGCAGTTAAATTCAACTGGTTCTTTGCTGCTCTTGCTATTGAGACCCAATGGGATATTTTGTTGATAGTTCAGTACGGACTGTGGAAAACCAGAGAACCGCAAGTTTAATATAATGATGAGCACATGCCGAGCTGTAACGAGCTACAAAGTGAAAACTTTTAATTGAGGGCAGAAAGAGCCGAGTCTCGATCGTACAAAGTAAAGTTGGCCACAGCAAGAATCCCTGAGGTCTCATACGGCGAGAAGTTTTGCAGATAAATCTAATGATTAAGAAGATTGTGTGGGGTGCGTGTGTTTGTGTACGTGCGTGTGTGCGTGCAAGATACCAAACCAGTGACTACAATAATACTTTAAAGAGCATTTTAGAAAAATCCTACATTTCTGGGTTTTCAATGTTTTTGCATCATTGCTTTGCTACATAGAGAAATACTGGATATCCTATGAATTTAGTTTTTCTAGTCAATTTGCTAAATGACTAAAATTTTAAATATAGGAATGTGTTTTTCAAACTAAAACCAGCCTGCTCCTCAGCCTGTCGTTCTTGACATGCTGTATGACGTTGTGATGTCTGAATATTGTGAAATATCAAACATTCTGGATGATCAAACTTACACTACATTGCTGCAAAAATCTACTAAAGCCTTGCAGTTGTTATCATCTGACTTTAAAAGAAAAGAGAGAGAGGGAAATTAAAGAAAATAAACAACACATAAGCCAAGCTATTTTCAGTCTCTGTTTTGGAAAATGAATCTAAAAACCTGTCACTGATGCCCTTTGAAGGCCCAGAGCCGCTACTGTGCGTTTGTGACACTGCGGGATATAGCCTACTGTTAGATCAAACTCCACCTCTGGAGAGAGAGGGGGGGAGAGAGAGAGAGAGAGAGAGAGAGAGAGAGAGAGAGAGAGAGGGAGAGGGGAGAGAGAGGGATAGAGATAGAGAGAGGAGAGAGAGAGAGAGAGAGAGAGAGAGAGAGAGAGAGAGAGAGAGAGAGAGAGAGAGAGAGAGAGATAGACAGAGAGAGAGAGAGATGGATGGATGGATGGAGAGAGAGAATGAGCGAGAGAGAGCGAGAGAGAGAGCAAGAGAGCGAGCGAGAGAGAGAGAGAGAGAGAGAGAGACAGAGAGAGAGAGAGAGAGAGAGAGAGGAGAGAGGGAGAGAGAGAGAGAGAGAGAGAGAGAGAGAGAGAGAGAGAGAGAGAGAGAGAGAGAGAGAGAGAGAGAAAAACACAAAGGAGAGTGCTAGTGGGTTACCTGTTTAGAGGGTCTCTGCCTTCCAATTTAATGTTTGGACCAGAAATGTTTTGGAGCAATCAAATTGTAATATGTCAGCAGTTGGTGGTAGTGAATGGCAGTTTTGCTTTTATAATGCTGGGAAGTTACACTTTTGTTCAGGAAATTGTTGTGGTTTGCAGAATATAAACTCACTGACTTTCTGTCTCTTTCTCACTCACAAACATATCAATCAATGTGAAATGATCTAAGCTGGCCCAGTATGTGGCCCAATCTGCAGTTGTAACATGTTTGTGTGTTTGTTTGTGGGTGTGCACATGCGTACACATGCTTCCGCTCGTGTGTGTGTATGTGTACATGCACGTATCTGTGTGTGTGTGTGTGTATGTGTGTGTGTGTGTGTGTGTGTGTGTGTGTGTGTGTGTGTGTGTGTCTGATGCTACATTGGAGGTCTATACAGCTGTGAGGTGTGGAATTCCCCTTTCTGAGATCAGATGAAAGCAAGACATACAGCTGGCTTACTGCTCTCCAATTAACTTCTAGTACCCTCACCTGTAGAAGTAGAGGAGAGTGTGTGTGTGTGTGAGTGAGTGAGTGAGTGAGTGAGTGAGAGAGAGAGAGAGAGAGAGAAAGAGAGAGAGAGAGAGAGCGAGAGAGAGAGAGAGAGAGAGAGAGAGAATTGTAGTTCAGATTCTTTTGATCTTGGATTTATCTAGATATAGATTTTTGATTCTTTGATTCTTTGATTCTTTGATTCTTTGATTATTTGATTCATCTGTGTTCTTTCCCTTTCCATCAACAGTTGTAAATGTGTTTAGAATATAGAAAACACAAAGGTGTCTAGCTGACAATGTAGATGGTACATAACACTGAAAACTGAAGGAAAATTCGAATACACATGGATTTACAATGTACAGAAATACGTCTAATTGAGCATTCTAGTTAGCCATAATAGGGTAATTTTCTTGGGAAGGTCATGATAGCACTTATGGATCCTTTCACGTCGAAGAAAATGCAACATGAACAACACAGACAGCCTTTTGTGCTCTAGCGCGAGCGCTGATGTGCTTTCAGTTTCCATGCCAACTGACTTTCATCTTTCTTACCAGCTCATCCTACGCTTGTGATGAATTAGGTTTGTTACAAATTCTTTTGATGTGAGGCAGCCCCCCCCCCCAATCCCACCCCATCCCAACCCCACTTCAGCCAAACAAAAACACGGAGCGGGGCTACAAACGCGAGCCAACAATCTGGCTCGGTTTCAGCTGCTCGCCTAACCAATAGCTGCCCTGAACAGGATATCTTCACTTCGATTCAATTTGGGGGAAAAGACGTACCTCTCTACCTCTCCTCTTCTCACTATAGCGCTCGGTTTCCCTTCTGTGCTGCTGTTGTTGTTACGAGGAGCCGGCCATGCGCCCCAACACCACAATTAATTTCCATTACTCAGCCGGAGATCTGAGAGGGTTGCATTGTGGGTCTGTAATGATCTCCAATTACGCTGATGTCAGGACAAGAGGGGGGTGACGAGGGGTGAGGAGGGGCGAGAGGGGGGGGATCTCTTAAGGAACAAAGGTTTAAACCTGAGGAGGTCTTCTTGTGTCCCTCACCAGATGCTTTTTCTCAAGATGCTCGGGAGAATTCTATTCAACCTTCGGCCTGCAGACAACCAATTTCCAGGCGCTGTGTTGCCTCGTGTCAGAATAGCTATCAGTTATGTTGGAGGAAACGTAGAGGATGTTTAGACTGAGACCCGGCTAGGCCTTTGAAGAACTACAGCGACAACAAAAATAAAATAAGTCCTACCCGACCAAAACTCCTCTCTCTCACAGATCTTTTCATTTCATTGGTTGTTGTTCCTTTCAAAAGGTTTTGTGCTGAATACTGGTGTTTCAGGAGTGAGAAAAACATACTGTAAATTGAAACATCCAGAATGAAAGTAACATGGAATTAAAAAGCTGCTGACCTCCATAGTGTTGGTTTATAACACAATAACAGACAAGTACTTTGGTTGATACCATGGTTGGGCTCAATTCGAATTGAAGACAGTTGTAAAAAAATAAATAAAATGTGCTTATACATTTCAGTTTATTGAAAATAAAAGCCTTTTTTTTATTGAATTGTAACTATTATTATTTTTCTGAATTGACTGCCTTCGATTCCAATTGAGCGCAACCCTGGTTTGATACATATTGTATCTTCGCCATATCAAATGTGCAGTAAATGCATTTAACAATTCATATTAAAACAAACACAGCAACATTTTCAAGGAACTCCGTGCTGCTCCTTTTTGAACATACTTATATCGAGTCCCTGTCCTCCAATAGTGGGATCTATCATTTTTTCCCCTATCTCTCACATACACATTTCACCAGTCTCCACAACAACAACAAACTCAGTTTCATACAGTCCCTTAGCAAAGCATTCATCTCTGGTGACATAAAAAGTCCTTCACACAATTGGGTGTCCTTTTGAAGTTCACTCAACATGAATGAGAGAGAAATAAACACTGCAGTGCAATAAAATGGTTTACCGACAGAGAGGTTCAAGTCCACTGTGTATATATGAGCTCCGGTGTGTTGAGGAGAAGAAAGAAAAGGGGGAAACTGACTTTGAAAGCAGGAAACAATGGAAGGATGTAGGAGAAAGACTGAAGAAATCTCTGAAGTTCATCTCTTGTTGGAAGAAAGAGAGAGAGAGAGAGAGAGGGAGAAATCTACAGAGACACATAAAAGTATTCAACAGAATAAAGCACTAGAAGCCAACCCATAGAATACTGTACCAAGAGAGAGAAAGGGGTTTTGTGCACTCGCTCAGTTATGTTCTGATGGTTGATGCACTTTGTCAACTT
>NW_028158306.1:0-5000 GCF_964263955.1 Coregonus lavaretus
TGGCCATTCTACAAAGAAGGGAGCAACGGCGAATCAAACACACACTTACCAGGGTTTCGGTTAGGAAAATGTAGCGCCGAACATTTGACCTGCATCATTTTTAATTTACCGGACATTTGAGAAATGTACCAGACCCATATGCATCGGGTGCATAACCTGATTAGGGCGTCCACCCACGGTGCTCAGAATGACAGAAATCACATTTAGATTATGGTAATTCATCTTCACAGAACATGCAAGTTGAGGATGCAATGGCATGTGTCCTTACCACGCAACTTGAAGATGTTACAATAACTGTCCACATGTACTTTTCCTCAGCCAACAAGACGTGTAACGAACAGCAAAATCACTAGCCTATGCATAGGCAGAGCGTGAGTTTCAAGTTTGGGGAAGAACATTTTCACCATAAAAATGCACCTTTATAATAAAGCATTTCATGCATCACATTTGCAGAGTTACGTAAAATGGCCTACTTTTCCTAATGTGAAGAGTAGATTGGATAGTCATAATTTAGGCTAATAATATAACTCAATCACTGTTTGAAAAGACCATTGAATGCAACACATGGCTGAGCGTGTGAAGAGGCCTGGCTATAGGCTATATCAGATATGTTTATTCTTTCTTTGCATGGGAAAACAACACTTCATGCAATTCTACTACACTTTATATGACTGGAGACATTAGCAGAATCTTTTTTAATAGGACAAATGACAGGGTAGCCTACTCTGCTGACACTGTAAACAATCAATACAAAATATGTTGTATATGTAATAAGCCTACGAGAAGGGGAGACACAAAAAGAATAAACTGGAGGAGGATATGATGGTCCAGTAATCAGCTTAAGTGGCACTGACCCAACAATGATAAAGAGTGGATACACGCAGAGGGCACTGACCCAACAATGATAAAGAGTGGATACACGCAGAGGGCACTGACCCAACAATGATAAAGAGTGGATACACGCAGAGGGCACTGACCCAACAATGATAAAGAGTGGATACACGCAGACGGCACTGACCCAACAATGATAAAGAGTGGATATACGCAGAGGGCACTGACCCAACAATGATAAAGAGTGGATACACGCAGAGGGCACTGACCCAACAATGATAAAGAGTGGATACACGCAGAGGGCACTGACCCAACAATGATAAAGAGTGGATACACGCAGAGGGCACTGACCCAACAATGATAAAGAGTGGATATACGCAGAGGGCACTGACCCAACAATGATAAAGAGTGGATATACGCAGAGGGCACTGACCCAACAATGATAAAGAGTGGATATACGCAGAGGGCACTGACCCAACAATGATAAAGAGTGGATACACGCAGAGTGCACTGACCCAACAATGATAAAGAGTGGATATACGCAGAGGGCACTGACCCAACAATGATAAAGAGTGGATATACGCAGAGGGCACTGACCCAACAATGATAAAGAGTGGATATACGCAGAGGGCACTGACCCAACAATGATAAAGAGTGGATATACGCAGAGGGCACTGGCCCAACAATGATAAAGAGTGGATATACGCAGAGGGCACTGACCCAACAATGATAAAGAGTGGATATACGCAGAGGGCACTGACCCAACAATGATAAAGAGTGGATATACGCAGAGGGCACTGACCCAACAATGATAAAGAGTGGATACACGCAGAGGGCACTGACTGGGGATGTGGTCGATGCTCTCCGCTGGGGCCAATAAGATAGGCTATAGCCCGACTGTTGTTCACTCAAATTGAGAATTTTGATAACTAAAAGACAGATTAGAGTCTTTTCATTGTCTTTTTACAGCAACAGCCATTTGCTTTCCAAACTATGTTTTCCTGCGATATAATTTTAAAATATTGTTCTAAGCCTGGCTGGGCCTCTGCTTTTCACTGACAGTCGCAACTCAACAATCATCTATTTGGTATTCGCAGCGGGCGCAGCCCAAATTGCACACGCTGCTTTTCCTTCCGACTGTAGGCAATACGATTTAAAACAATCCACAACTTGTTTTTAAGGCTAGGGGAAGCTAATGATCCTCTGTGGCCAAATCATGTTTTAGTAGCCTATTTTGAATTATTTTATTTATTTCTATATAGACAGGAGTTGGCTAATTGGGATATATAATTTTGGCCAATGAAAGAAAGTTGAAAACCAATAAAACATGAGAGAAATAGGCTACTGGTTTCAATGGCATATGGAAGTCTGTATAAAATAATTGCCTCCACGGATATGGTTGGATTCTGCCTAGGCTACATTGAAGCAAAGCAAAACATGCCTCGTAATATGTAGTAAAACAATTAAGTAGCTATAGGTTTTCCAATCGCATACGGCCTCCAGCTCACTGCAAAGTGGTGTGACACGCTGATGAAGCCTGCCTTCTGTTGCCTATGCATTTGAATGGCAAATGGGAAGTGCGCTTCAATTAATAGTTGAGAAATAAAACTAGTAATTATTTTTAATCATGGCCCAAAAACTATTTTTAACACACGATTGCATTTAGAATTGTTGAGCAATGATTGGCCTTATAAAATCACTGTCTAACAGATGTTCCGCTAAAATGCTCTGTATCTGTATGCTGTGCACGTGTGATAAATAAGATACATAACGAATAGTATGCGAATTAACCCATAGACCGATAAGCATGACCGGTCTAATGTATTTCCATCAACTGGTATTTCCATCAATGAATAGGCTAAAAATCATTATTTCGCAACAGGATTTATTTTCTTCTCCCGGGACAATAGGCCGGTGCAAATTTTATTTATCGGCTTTTAAAATATTTTCAATTTGTTTTAAGGCCAAAAGCCAGCTATTACTGGCTAACAGAAACCCTGAAACCCACATACACAGATGAAAAAGACAACACACAGCAAATTATATTTGCAAAGAAAACACATAAATATATGCTACTAGCTTATTTGAGCCCAAACGAGTCCCCTGTAAGCTGTGTAAGCACCAGTGGCATGCTATTCAGGGACCTATCAGCCAATGCTTTACTCTTGTTCGTACAAAAACAAAGTTTCCACAATAAGACAACAAGCCAAAAGTTCTTACCACAACAAGGCAATTCGATAGCATCGATTAAAAGATTGCGCCCCACTAACGCTGAGTAGGGTGCAATATTAAGAGAATGAGTGGGAGGGAGTGTGGAGGTAGAGAAAGAGAGGGAGCGGTAGAGAGAGGTAAAGAAAGAGAGAGGTGGAGATAGAGGGACTAGAGAAAGTTAGAGGTAGACAGAAAGACTGTAGAGAGAAAAAAGAGATTGATGGAGAGAAAGAGGAGGAGAGAAAGAGGAGCAGGAAGAAGCAGAGGGTAGAATATATAATACAGCAGAGTGATGGTAGTGTTTTATTCCCTCAACAATTACTACAATTATCACCCTAATCACACGTGTCATCCAGGGGCCGCAAGCAGAAGTGCTGACGACTGCCTTTAACCAGAGGAGAGGAGGAGGGATAGGGGAGGATAAAATAAAAATAATGAGGAAAGGAGAGGGAGAGAGAGAGAGAAATAGAGAAAGGAGAGAGAGAAAGGAGAGCGAGAGAGAAAGGAGAGAGAGAAAGGAGAGCGAGAGAGAAAGGAGAGAGAGAGAAAGGAGAGAGAGAAAGGAGAGAGAAAGGCAAAAGGTAAAAAGTTAGGGCGTCAAAGGTGGAGAGCGAATGAAAAAGTAAGAAAAAAGGAGGAGGACGGATGGAGGGAGGAAAAGAAAGAGGAAGGAAGTCCATCCATACTTCAGAGGTGAGTTTGTGTGGTGCTCCTATGGGCCCTGCTTAGTAAAGGTCACACACACGTAGCAGAGGCCCCTGCCTACACACAACATTGTTGTTACGATCACTCCCGATCAATAGCACTGCACTGATGAGATTGACCTCGGTGGAGAGAGGGTGCATGCTAGTTGAGTGTGTAGGTACGGCACCCAACAAAGCGTCCGGGACAGGTGATTAGAGTAAAGACATCTAAACAATTATGATTTCCTGGTAAAATAAAGGTTCAATTAAAGGTAATAATATAATAATATGCCATTTAGCAGACGCTTTTATCCAAAGCGACTTACAGTCATGTGTGCATACATTTTTAGGTATGGATGGTCCCGGGGATCGAACCCACTACCCTGGCGTTACAAGTGCCATGCTCTACCAATTGAGCTACAGAGGACCACGTTAGCTGAGTCAAAGGCTCATTAAAGGTTAAATAAGACAACTAAGAAAAGCCATGATAACCCTGCGTGTGTGTGTGTGTGTGTGTGTGTGTGTGTGTGTGTGTGTGTGTGTGTGTGTTGGAAGGGCATTTGATGATTTTGGAAGGACATGCTGGGCCCTCACTGTTAGCACCTGGAGGCTGGAGCGAGAGAGCAAAAAATAAAGAGGGTCAGGCATCTGTGGACAAGATGCAGAAGACACTATCATACTGTAATGTACAGAAAAGATTGCTTACACACACAAGGACACAAACAAGAGAGGTAAGAACATTCTAGTACATTATGTTTAATAGTCCATTGTGTACATCAGTGGTCGATCTTCAAGTCATTCCTAGTCGATCACCAAACATTTCTGTAGAAAAGCCAACGATAAATGGCATAAAGGCGTGCTGCGCTGTTGGAGGTAGGTGCACTTGATAGGCAAAGTGTTCCCATTATTAACCATTTAATTTGTCTGAAAAAACTAATTCTGCCTATCCGGCGGACCGGGAGATCTGTGGCTAAATCGAGTGTGCCTACTGCGCTGGCCAATCGGATAGCTCAAATCACCGTGCCTACAGCTTCTAGGGAAACATAAACATGCTTCTCCCTACTTCCAGTCGCGCTGCAGCTGAAATAAATGAGGAGCCTAGTGTATCAATAGCCCTGCATTTGTATTATTATTAGCAGCTCATCAGGTCTATTTTCATATAGAGGAATATTTCACTTTCTCTGGTCATAGGAACAACATGAATGTGTGCATGAGGCAGATGAGGTATGACTAATGCTGTGTTCAAAACAACTGGGAACTGGTTAATTTACGACT
>NW_028158306.1:7500-84445 GCF_964263955.1 Coregonus lavaretus
ATGTACACACAAAGAGATGGAACGTGCGAGATAGAGAGAGGGAGACAGGAGGAGGAGAGAGAGAGATGAGAGATGGAAGCACGGCAATTGTGTAATCTGACTCACGCCAAATAATTCAGACGTGAACGGAAATCAATGCAAAGCGCCAGACGAAGGAGAAATCCAATATGGTCTTGGGGAGTGAGGCAAAACACACATTTAAGGGCTCAAAACACATGAAGGGTGCACTTCATCGCCCATAACTGTGTGTGAGCAGGAGAACGTTAAACAGGCATAACCACATCCAAATGCATATAGTAGGTGATTCTCATATAGGCTGGCTTCACAGGAGGCTGCTGAGGGGAGGATGGCTAATAATAAATGGCCGGAACGGATTAAATGGAATGGCATCAAACACCTGGAAACCATGTGTTTGATGTATTTGATACCATTCCACAAATTCCACTCCGGTCATTACCACGAGCCCGTCCTCCCCAATTAAGGTGCCACCAACCTCCTGTGGATGGCTTGGATAAATTATAGGGTTGGGCAGGTGTTTCATAATTCTGCAGGTAAAGGTATTATTTCCAATACTGTTGAATAGCAATTTCTTTAAAGCTTCCACAGACAGGGTGTGAACGCTTTTTTTTCCAGCACTGCATTAAAACACCCGATTCAACTAATCAAAGGCTTGCCGATTAGGCACACACATCTAAAAACACCCACAAACCCACTGACACTCTGTGTGGGGCCCAATCACTGACACTCTGTGTGGGGCCCAATCACAGACACCCACAAACCCACCGATACACTCTATGGGGGGCCCAATCAGAGACATTAGCGTTAAGGCTTCTGGAGCGTCGAGGGAGTCTGTGCCCTGTAATCTGTGGCATCTGTGGTGGGTGAGTGTGTGTGTGTGTGTGCACGCGTTGCTGTGGGAGCCACACGAGTCATCGCTCCCCACGCCCGCCCACCTGTCCTGTTGGCCAGCCTGGGCACAGGGGGCGCTGTCCATCTAACTCAGATCGTTTTAACACACGACTGAGTACAGCGCTGTCACTGACCAATGGTGGACGTGAGAACAGGAAGGGCCAGAGAGGTGTGAGGGAGAGAGAGTGACCTGATGTCTCTGATGATACACTATAGCCTACTAGATACTGCAGTGATGAAATCAACTGCGCACACATACAGTGCCTTCACACGCCTTGACTTTTTCCACATGTTGTACTGTTACCAAGTGGGATTAAAATGGTATTGTCATTTTCTGACAACGATCTACACAAAATACTTTGTAATGTCAAAGTGGAAGAAAAATAAGATTAAAAAAAAATATATATATATATATATATACATACAGTTGAAGTCGGAAGTTTACATACACTTAGGTTGGAGTCATTAAAACTTGTTTTTACACCACTCCACAAATTTCTTGTTAACAAACTATCGTTTTGGCAAGTCGGTTAGGACATCTACTTTGTGCATGACACAAGTAATTTTCCCAACAATTCTTTACAGACAGATTATTTCACTTACAATTCACTGTATCACAATTCAAGTGGGTCAGAAGTTTACATACACTAAGTTGACTGTCCCTTTAAACAGCTTGGAAAATTCCAGGAAATTATGTCATGGCTTTAGAAGCTTCTGATAGGCTAATTGACATCATTTTAGTCAATTGGAGGTGTATCTGTGGATGTATTTCAAGGCCTAACTTCAAACGCAGTGCCTCTTTGCTTGACATCATGGGAAAATCAAAAGAAATCTCTGAATTTGTTTTGTAGACATCCACAAGTCTGGTTCATCCTTGGGAGCAATTTCCAAACGCCTGAAGGTACCACGTTCATCTGTACAAACAATAGTACGCAAGTATAAACACCATGGGACCACGCAGACTTCATACCGCTCAGGAAGGAGACGCGTTCTGTCTCCTAGAGATGAACGTACTTTGGTGCGAAAAGTGCAAACCAATCCCAGAACAACAGCAAAGGACCTTGTGAAGATGCTGGAGGAAACAGGTACAAAAGTATATATATCCACAGTAAAACAAGTCCTATATCGACATAACATGAAAGGCCGCTCAGCAAGGAAGAAGCCACTACTCCAAAACCGCCATAAAAAAGCCAGACTACGGTTTGCAACTGCACATGGGGACAAAGATCATACTTTTTGGAGAAATGTCCTCTGGTCTGATCAAACAAAAATAGAACTGTTTGGCCATAATGACCATCGTTATGTTTGGAGGAAAAAGGGGGTTGCTTGCAAGCCGAAGAACACCATCCCAACCGTGAAGCAAGGGGGTGGCAGCATCATGCTGTGGGGGTGCTTTGCTGCAGGAGGGACTGGTGCACTTCACAAAATAGATGGCATCATGAGGAAGGGAAATTATGTGGATATATTGAAGCAACATCTCAAGACATCAGTCAGGAAGTTAAATCTTGGTCGTAAATGGGTCTTCCAAATGGACAATGACCCCAAGCATACTTCCAAAGTTGTGGCAAAATGGCTTAAGGACAACAAAGTCAAGGTATTGGAGAGGCCATCACAAAGCCCTGACCTCAATTCTATAGAAAATGTGTGGGGAAGAACTGAAAAAGTGTGTGCGAGCAAGGAGGCCTACAAACCTGACTCAGTTACACCAGCTCTGTCAGGAGGAATGGGCCAAAATTCACCCAACTTATTGTGGGAAGCGTGTGGAAGGCTACCCGAAACGTTTGACCCAAGTTAAACAATTTAAAGGCAATGCTACCAAATACTAATTGAGTGTATGTAAACTTCTGACCCACTGGGAATGTGATGAAAGAAATAAAAGCTGAAATAAATAATTCTCTCTACTATTATTCTGACATTTCACATTCTTAAAATAAAGTGGGGATCCTAACTGACCTTAGACGGGGAATTTTTACTAGGATTAAATGTCAGGAATTGTGGAAAACTGAGTTTAAATGTATTTGGCTAAGGTGTATGTAAACTTCCGACTTCAACTGTGCGTGTGTGTGCGCGCGTGTGTGTGTGTGTGTGTGTGTGTGTGTGTGTGTGTGTGTGTGTGTGTGTATATATATAAATAAAAATAAACTAATATATCTTGAAGTCCCTAAGAGCTATTTTTGCCCATTATTCTTTTTAAAACTCTTCAAACTCTGTCAAGTTGGTTGTTGATCATTGCTAGACAGCCATTTTAAAGTCTTGCCATAGATTTTCAAGCCGATTTAAGTGAAAACTGTAACTAGGCCACTGGGGAACATTCAATGTCGTCTTGGTAAGCAACTCCAGTTTGGCCTTGTGTTTTAGTGAATTTGTCTCCTAGTGTCTGTTGGAAAGCAGACTGGACCAAGTTATCCTCTTGCATTTTGCCTGTGCTTAGCTCTATTTTGTTTATTTTTATAAACAACAAAAAACTCCCTAGTCCTTGCCAATGACAAGCATACCCATAATATCATGCAGCAACCACCATGCTTGGAAATATGAAGAGTGGTACTCAGTGATGTGTTGTGTTGGATTTGCCCGAAACATAATGCTTTGTATTCAGGACAAATAGTACATTTATTTGCCACATTGTTTGCAGTATTACTTTAGTGCCTTATTGCCATCAGGATATTTTTATTCTGTACAGGCTTCCTTCTTTTCGCTCTGTCATTTATGCTAGTTGTGGAGAAATCCCTGAGCAGTTTCCGTCCTCTCCGGCAACTGAGTTAGGAAGGGCGCCTGTATCCTGTATAGTGAATGGGTGAATTGATACACCATCCAAAGTGTAATTAATAACTTCACCATGCTCAAAGGGATATTCAATGTCTGCATTTACTAATAAGTGTCCTTCTTTGCGAGGCATTGGAAAACCTTCCTGGTCTTTGTGGTTGAATCAGTGCTTGAAATTCACTGCTCGATTGATGGACCTTACAGATAATTGTATGTGTGGGATACAGAGATGGGGTAGTCATTTAAAAATCATGTTAAACACTATTATTGCACACAGAGTGAGTCCATGCAACTTATTATGTGACTTGTTAAGCACATTTCTACTCCTGAACTTATTTAGGCTTACCATAACAACATTGTTGAATAACTTATTGGCTCAAGACATTTCAGCTTTTCATTTTTAATACATTTGTAAACATTTCCAAAAACATAATTCCACTTTGACATTATGGGGTATTGTGTGTAGGCCAGTGACACAAAATCTAAATTTAATCGATTTTAAATTCAGGCTGTAACCACAAAATGTGGAAAAAGTCAAGGGATGTGAATACTTTCTAAAGGCACTGTACATGCGGTGAGAGGTAGAGAGAGAAAGAGAGAAGAAGAGAGAAATAGGATGTGGAGGGAAGCCATCGAGTGAAAGACCGAATTTGAATTAAAAAAAACTTCAAGACAGAAAGACTAAGAGAGGGATGGAGAGACTGAGGAAGGTCAGAGGCTAACGAGTGTGTTTGTCCGTCCGTCAGTCAGTCCATCTGTCTGTCTGTCTGTCTGACTAACTGTCTCACTAAGTGAGCTGGCAGCGTTGGGTGTTTGATGATTACAGTTGTGACATGGTGGTGGGACCAGCACACAACAACAAGGTCAGAGCCACGCGTGGGAGGCAGACCAGCCACATTAAATCCCTCTTCCCTCCCTCTTTCATTGTTCTTTCCCATTCTGTCTATCACAGACAGTGGTGATGGAGGGATGGAGTGGAGAATATTCTGTTGCAGTCAGGCCTAAGAGCATATTATCGCTTTTACCACTTCCATCTTATCTTCCTTTTTGCTTACGTTTCCTATATCTCTGATTCATGGTTTTCCCACTCCCCTGTTCCTCTCGACACAAATGCTCTGCACTCAATACAATTCATATCTATTACGATGCACAAACATTTTGTGAACGAAAACCCTCCTTGGCATGAAATAGAGAAAGATGGAAAATGAACATGTAACAATGTTTGCCGACGATATACCTCAGGAGATATATGGGTTCTAGGAGGAAACATCAAAAGAGGAACTTATTTGGGCTGTTTCTGAATGCCTTTCCCTTGAAATACTTCCAAGCTATTTTAAAGAAGTACGCATGGGGAGAGGGAGCGAGTGTCAGTCAGAGATTAAGACTGCACACAGAGAGATGGGAGAGGGAGGGAGAAAGAGAGAGAGGTAGACACCAATACAGAGCAAGAGAGAGATTAAAAAATAGTGGCAGAAATCATGGCTGCTCCTCTCAACACGCGCCACTTTAATTATGCGCGTTTGTTTCAGGAGAAATTAAGACGCCGTCGCCGCAGCGCTTTAGAGAGAGAACATTCACGAGGAGTGTGAGGACACCCCAACATATCAGCCGACCCGTCAAGCCTGCACTAACACAGAATTCCTCAAAGGAGGGAAGGGGGAGAGAGAGGAGGTGAAAGGAGGAGGAAGACATAAGAGAAGGGGGGCAGAGGAGAAGGAATGATGTTTGACGTGCCGTCGGTTCGGCAAACGCGAGGCCTTGAAGTCGAATACCCCTGCTAAGACTTCAAATTACCGGTATTGACAGTCTGATTCCGAAAAATATAAACAACGGTGGAAATGCCTATCGAGAATTCCCTTTAAACTAAACCCCATTCACTGAAACGTCGACCGCTTGGAGAGCAGCTTCAATCAAACCTCATTCACTAAATGAAAAAATAAAATGCACTCAGTCAGAAAACGTTCTAAAATGAGTTCACCTGGGCTCCATTCACATCCATTGGAGCGGAGCGGAAGTTTTAAAAGGCAGTGACACTGGGGGGATTGGGGCAGAAAAAAAATGTAATCTGGCCACTTCGACTAAGGCCCTCATTTTTCGACATGGGGAATGGAGAGATGGAAAGAGAGTGATAACAGGATTTTTCTCCCCGCTCTTTTTCTCTTTCTCTCTCAATCTCTCCCTTCTCCCCCCCTTTACCTCCCTCTCTCTTTCCCCTCCCTCTCTTCCTCCATCCATCCCTCTCTCTCTCTCTGTGTACAGTTAGCTTAGGCATAGTGAGAGTGCATTAGCCACAGCCAGTAGGTTAAGGCAGCAGCAGCAGCAGTCTCCCACGCCGTGTTTGATCTCATTAAACGGCTCTCCTAAGCACGCTAACTCACACGGACGAGAGAGGGCAAGAGGGACTGCATGTCGTGTGAGAGAAGGAAGACAATTTGGGGTTTCCTTTGGGTGTGCGTGACCGAGCAAACGTGTGTGTGAGCGTGGTCCTGCATGGCTCACTTGGTGGAGGATGGCGCTTGCACCGCCAGGGTTACGGGTTCGATTCCCAGGGCCACCAATACATTACTATAAGTCACTTTGAAAAAAAAGTGTCTGCTAAATGGAATATGTTATTTATTATTGTTATTATATTGTGTAGAGTATAACAGTGTGTGTGGTGTATGTGTGTGCTCGTGCATGGCATGCATATATATGCACAACGTGTGTGTCCCTGTCAGCCCCGCTAACCTCAATTCCACTTCCAAAGCTTTTCAGTTGGGAATCTAGCGCAGCAATCTGGCTAGCTCATCCCACACAGGCTACCCCTTTTAGCTCTACTCCAGCCAAAACCTTTGGCCTCAGAGCCACATTTCCATGACAATTAGAGGGGCACAAAGGAGTGCAGGACAGACACGTCCCCGCAGAACCCTTCAACAGGGTCCAAAGGAGAGGAGAGTTACAGTAGGATGGCTGTCGTTGGATTTAGAGCTGGCGTCAACGGGCTCCGGTTAATTCAGGAGCTTTCTGTTTAACATGTCAATACAAAAAGGCACAGTAGTGTGCCCCCCCCCCCCCTGTAGCTCAGTTGGTAGAGCATGGCGCTTGCAACGGCAGGGCTGTGGGTTCAATTCCCACGGGGGGCCAGTATGAAAATCTATGCACTCACTAACTGTAAGTCGCTCTGGATAAGAGTGTGTGCTAAATGACTAAAATGTAAAAATGTAAATGAAAAAGGGCAGATCTGGGGAGTTTGGATCTAGGATAAGGTTACCCATGCCAAATCATACCCTTAATTATTAGTGGGGAGATACAAAACTGACCTTGAATCAGTTTGTAAAAAGGAGTATCTGGAGGGAGGGTGAGACAAGGCCACATTTGCCAGAGAGTACGAAAGGGGTTGGTCTAATACCTTTACATTTTAGTCATTTAGCAGACGCTCTTATCCAGAGCGACTTACAGTTAGTGAGTGCATACATTTTAGTGAGTGCATACATTTTCATACTGGCCCCCTGTGGGAAACGAACCCACAACCCTGGCGTTGCAAACGCCATGCTCTACCAACTGCGCTACAGGGGATCCCTATCTGGGGGTCTATCTGCTCTGCCATTATTCAACTGAGACGTTCTATGGATTTGGTGAGGTGATGGAGTGGAGGCCCTAATCGTCTCTCCACGGCCCGTCAGAAAAGGACATGAGGGGGAGGGAAGATCAGGCCTCAGTTCACAGTTAACACAAAACAACTCCTATCGCCAATTTAGAATGGCATTCACCAAGGGAAACTAGGCACCAGAGTTCCATAGATTAATCGAAATGGAGGTCAAACATGATCCAAAATGGTCAACAATCCACGCAACTCGTAAATTCACTCTGGCTATCTACTCCGATTTCAGAGCACTCGTCTGAGTGTGCCAGAGCGCAGGATAACTGATGAATTTGCGGACGTTAAACATCCGTTGAATATGAGTGGTGTCAGTAAACGTCACCAAAAAAAATCGTAATTAAATTGGTGCCAGCAGCACAGGTACAGTCCCCGATGATCTGGATAACATGAAAACAGCCTAACCAGCTCTGCTAGGGCGAGTAAAATGGTCAGAGTGAGGTGTTCTCTCATTTGTAGCCGACAATTGCTAGCAAGCTAACCAACTTTAGCCAGTTAGTTTGGATGCTTGACTGCCGTTTTGAGGTCAGAATGCTCAGAAGAACCCTACTCAAACCTACGCCCAGTGTGCGCTCTGAACCCTCCGAGAGTGAAACGCTCTGAATTTATGAACGTGCAATCTGACAACGCTCTGAATTTACGAGAGCCCAGAGCGCACTCTGGCACTCCAGAGTGAATTTACAAACACACCCAGAGTCGTCAAAAACCACAGTAAAGAAAGCCAGGAGCCAAAATGAAACTGGAGGTCCAATGTGATCCAATATGGCCGACCACGGAACAAGCCAAACATGCTGTCGCAAGTAAAACCACAGGAATCAAAGAAATTGGAGCCAAAATAGACATTGCGCTTACCTCTCTCTGCAGTACCAGCTCCTTGGTGAAGGCCATTGCCTCGTCGCTGAAGGGCTCAGCCACCTGCATGCCACTGGGCATGTTCCTGGAGCCGCGTGGACACTCAATACCTGGCAAATGAGAAACACAGAACAAGGGTCAAGGGTCAGCAAAACAGCCAATAAAAAAAACTGAGGTTAGACAACATTTAGAATTTTACGGTCAAACAAGTTGAAGTTGCCCCTAACAACTGATACAGGGGTCAAAATCTGACATATTTGTTTCAACACTGTAACGACCCAAGGTTAGGACAGTTATGATACAACGATGCCACCATGACAGGTGAAGTGACACTAGAGATTAGTGGAGCTGAGCATTATCGTTGCAGCTAAATGGATAATTGGTCATCGCTGGTCAATCCTAAGTGTTTTCCCCTTCGTTGGTCAGGTTGGGTTAACAGTTAACAACCTCTAAATTGCTGTGCTTCAATGGTGGCGGCTTCATCCTTTGTTTGGCCATCCCCTGGCGCTGACCTTGCTATTCATGACTATCAACTGCAGTGGGTCTTTTCACTGGATAGTGGATTAAAAGAACAGCCAGGGGCAGGATGGGAGGGAGGGAGGGAGGGCTATAGAGTGGCTTCTTATAGGAAAGCTGTGAGGCGATCCGTGCTTATCTCTCCCACTCAGAGAGTGGGCTGAGCGTGTATGTGTGTTTGAAAGAGAATGTGTGAGCAAGTAGGGGTGGTGTGGTGAGGTGAGGGGTGGTGAGTTGAGGGGTGGGGTGGTGAGGTGAGGGGTGGTGAGGTAAGGGGCAGTGAGGTGAGGAGCGGTGAGGTGAGGTGAGGTGTGTTGAGGAGTGCTGTGCGCTAGGCTAGGCTATACTCTATATGCTGAGTGGTGAGGTGAGGAGTGCTGTGCGCTAGGCTAGGCTATACTCTATATGCTGAGTGGTGAGGTGAGGAGTGCTGTGCGCGAGGCTAGGCTATACTCTACATGCTGAGTGGTGAGGTGAGGAGTGCTGTGCGCTAGGCTAGGCTATACTATACTCTATATGCTGAGTGGTGAGGTGAGGAGTGCTGTGCGCGAGGCTAGGCTATACTCTATATGCTGAGTGGTGAGGTGAGGAGTGCTGTGCGCTAGGCTAGGCTATACTCTATATGCTGAGTGGTGAGGTGAGGAGTGCTGTGCGCTAGGCTAGGCTATACTCTATATGCTGAGTGGTGAGGTGAGGAGTGCTGTGCGCGAGGCTAGGCTATACTCTATATGCTGAGTGGTGAGGTGAGGAGTGCTGTGCGCTAGGCTAGGCTATACTCTATATGCTGAGTGGTGAGGTGAGGAGTGCTGTGCGCGAGGCTAGGCTATACTCTATATGCTGAGTGGTGAGGTGAGGAGTGCTGTGCGCTAGGCTAGGCTATACTCTATATG
Source organism: Coregonus lavaretus (assembly GCF_964263955.1). Classification (NCBI taxonomy): domain Eukaryota; kingdom Metazoa; phylum Chordata; class Actinopteri; order Salmoniformes; family Salmonidae; genus Coregonus; species Coregonus lavaretus. The sequence continues at coordinate 17,068 of NW_028158306.1, forward strand.
CTGAGTGGTGAGGTGAGGAGTGCTGTGCGCTAGGCTAGGCTATACTCTATATGCTGAGTGCAGGGCCGATGCAGCTACAGTAGATAGTGCTTCGCTAGGAACCTTTGATGTCTGGGATGATGCCTTCAGTGGTAAGCAACTTGAGCTTCAATGGAGACACCAGCCCTGTCTTCTCCCTTAGAACTTCAAACACACACACACACACACACACACACACACACACTTGAGGAGCAAGCATGGTGCAGGGCTCTCCAACAAGCAAGCAGCATTCCTCCTCTGTTGCTGCTGACAAGAACCCTCATATCTATGCAAACTAAGTTAACTTTGCAAACTACACACAAGCAAATCATACACACTCTAAATTGAATTAAACACCCATGCAAACTCCATCACACATTCACTCACTGTGTCCCTCTATCCAATGCACGCAGCATCTCTCTCTCACACACACCTACCCCTTAACTCTCTCCACCCTGTTGCATTGATGGATGTAGAGTAACTCAGAGCCTGTTGGTTCTGCTGGGCACTACACCCAACAGCATTGTGCTAACAAAGCAACATCAGCCTCATTATCCCCGGGTGCTTCCCGTCCAAAAAGCCTCAGAGTAATCTTCTAGCCATCTGGAGGCTCCTGCTTCCTATTAAGCCGAATCCTGATTGGTCTTTATGCTAACCACGGCCGACATGATTGGACTAGAGAATAGTGAGATGGAAAGGTGGAAAAGGGGTCAAGTGTGTGATGATTGGGTCCTCATTTTGGCACTGACTGACCGGCCAGCGCACACACACAAGCAATGCTGCGTTAGCAAAACTTCCCACACACACACACATACACACACAATTCTCATCCCTCCCTCCTCTAACAAAACAAAAACATATTTTCCGTTGAACCCGCAGAGGCCGAAGACTCAATGACCTCTTAATAGCCAGTAAATAGTCCCTAGATTAGCATTTAAATTGCCCAGCGTGCGTTCCACCCAGCTCCGAGGAGCAAGGAAAAAGTAATTTCAGTCGAGCCGCATCCCAAGTATTTTTAGACATGGAAAGGGACAACGTTTTGGCCTGGGATTGACTGAGTGAGTGGCTGGGCCGGTATTGTATAAGAGAGAGAGAGAGAGCGAGAGAGAGAGGGAGAGGGAGGTAGAGAAAGCAGAGCTTAAAGTAAACTGCTTTCACTAAGGGATATCTTTCTCTAGGACAGAGGACTTGATGAGGATTGGAGAGACAGAGGCACCATAAGGACAATAAAACCTGTATCAAATCCAAACCAGAACTAACACAAATATTTCAATGAAACGTATCAACTGATCACCAAGGCTTTGATTAGTTGAGGCAGATGGTAGTGCTGGGCTACTCTATGGGCCCAGACCCCTCCCCAGCCCAGACCCCTCCCCAGCCCAGAACCCTCCCCAGCCCAGACCCCCTCCACAGCCCAGACCCCCTGTCCAGCCCAGACCCCCTGTCCAGCCCAGACCCCCTGTCCAGCCCAGAACCCTGTCCAGCCCAGAACCCTGTCCAGTCCAGAACCCTGTCCAGCCCAGACCCCTTGTCCAGCCCAGAACCCTCACCAGCCCAGAACCCCCCCACAGCCCCCTATGGACACACACACACACAAACAGCTCTGCTCAGTAGTGCTGGCTATCCACACGCAGAAGATGTAACGTTTTAAATCGGTGATCCCGGTGAGCGATGCGCCAGATGAAATATGGCCCGTCCCAGCCGCTGCTGCCCAATCCTCCCTCACACACACACGTACACAGTCGTTTGTACACACACACACACACACACACACACACACACACACACACACACACACTTGCACACATACACTAACAAACACACAGGTGCCCTGAAATAACTGCTCTACAAATCACTTGTGGCCAGAACATATGTGCTACTGAGCACTGCGGTTCAGACAGCTCCATGTTTTATGCAGGCAGAGACAACCTCACCCCTGTGATGAAAACACTCTCAAACAATCTCTCTCTCTCTCTCGCTCCCCCTCTCTCTCACTCCCTTCCCCTCTAAATCTTTCATTCCCTCCCACCCGCTCTTTCTTTTCATCACTTTATCTATCCCTTCCTCTCCCTCTTATTTCCTTTCAATCTCTCCATCTACCTCTTCCATCACTTGTTCCCTCCACCTCTCTTCCTCCCCCTACATCTGTCTACTTCCCCCTCTCTTCCTCCCCCCTACATCTGTCTACTTCCCCCTCTCTTCCTCCCCCTCCATCTGTCTACTTCCCCCTCTCTTCCTCCCCCTCCATCTGTCTACTTCCCCCTCCATCTGTCTACTTCCCCCTCTCTCTTCCTCCCCCCTACATCTGTCTACTTCCCCCTCTCTTCCTCCCCCCCACATCTGTCTACTTCCCCCTCTCTCTTCCCCCCCCTCCATCTGTCTACTTCCCCCTCTCTTCCTCCCCCTCCATCTGTCTACTTCCCCCTCTCTTCCTCCCCCCTACATCTGTCTACTTCTCCCTCTCTCTTCCTCCCCCCTACATCTGTCTACTTCCCCCTCTCTCTTCCCCCCCCACATCTGTCTACTTCCCCCTCTCTCTTCCTCCCCCTCCATCTGTCTACTTCCCCCTCTCTCTTCCTCCCCCCCACATCTGTCTACTTCCCCCTCTCTCTTCCTCCCCCCCACATCTGTCTACTTCCCCCTCTCTCTCCCCCCCCACATCTGTCTACTTCCCCCTCTCTCTCCCCCCCCCACATCTGTCTACTTCCCCCTCTCTCTTCCTCCCCCTCCATCTGTCTACTTCCCCCTCTCTCTTCCTCCCCCTCCATCTGTCTTCCTCCCCCTCCATCCGTCTACTTCCCCCTCTCTCTTCCTCCCCCCTACATCTGTCTACTTCCCCCTCTCTCTTCCTCCCCCTCCATCTGTCTACTTCCCCCTCTCTCTTCCTCCCCCTCCATCTGTCTTCCTCCCCCTCCATCCGTCTACTTCCCCCTCTCTCTTCCTCCCCCCTACATCTGTCTACTTCTCCCCCTCTCTTCCTCCCCCTCCATCTGTCTACTTCCCCCTCTCTCTTCCTCCCCCTCCATCTGTCTACTTCCCCCTCTCTCTTCCTCCCCCTCCATCTGTCTACTTCCCCCTCTCTCTTCCTCCCCCTCCATCTGTCTACTTCCCTCTCTCTTCCTCCCCCTCCATCTGTCTACTTCCCCCTCTCTCTTCCTCCCCCTCCATCTGTCTACTTCCCCCTCTCTCTTCCTCCCCCTACATCTGTCTACTTCCCCCTCTCTCTTCCTCCCCCTACATCTGTCTACTTCCCCCTCTCTCTTCCTCCCCCTCCATCTGTCTACTTCCCTCTCTCTTCCTCCCCCTCCATCTGTCTACTTCCCCCTCTCTCTTCCTCCCCCTCCATCTGTCTACTTCCCCCTCTCTCTTCCTCCCCCTACATCTGTCTACTTCCCCCTCTCTCTTCCTCCCCCTACATCTGTCTACTTCCCCCTCTCTCTTCCTCCCCCTCCATCTGTCTACTTCCCCCTCTCTCTTCCTCCCCCTCCATCTGTCTACTTCCCCCTCTCTCTTCCTCCCCCCTACATCTGTCTACTTCCCCCTCTCTCTTCCTCCCCCTACATCCCTCTCTACCGCCCCTTCTCCATCTTCAATTGCAAGTCACAAACAGTGAAGAGAGAGGATGTTCAGAGAGGCTTGGAAATTGCATCAGGGCTTTTAAATTAGCCTTTAAATGGGTATTGAGAAAAAGGGAGATTGGATTAGGGAGGAAGAAGAGGATGAAGCAGTGAGTTGCTATGCTACACAGCCTGTCAAAAGCCAGAAAAAAACATAATTCATCATCATAAGCACCATTTAATTCATCAACTATAAAAACACATGTAGGCGGCAGGTCAGAACTTGTCAATTTCTTCCCTTCGCTACTTAATTTCACTGAGGAATTGAAAACATTGAACTTGTAGTTAGTTGGCGAATCCATTGTTTGTTTGTTTTTTTTTTTTTTTTTTTTTTTGGGGGGGGGGAATGGATCAGCTTAATATTGCAGATAGATTGTATCTTCTATCAATGTAATTGTCTGCATCACTTCCAATCCCCCATGTTTTTTTTTATTTTTTTTATTTTTTTTTATATATATATATTTTTTTATATATATACTCCCCTTTATTACTTTTCAACCCCACCATCCTTTCCCTACTTGGAGTAAATTAGTGAACAACAATGCCCAGGCCTCTACTTCCGGTCTATACTTACTATCTACACCTTATGGACACAGTTAATTTTACAATAATTCTATTATATATATACATATATATATACATATACATACATACATACATACATACATACATACATATCATTATTATTATTATTATTATTATTTATTTATTTTTTGCTCCTGAACTACTTCTACTCTCAACCTCTCCGATCGTTTTCATGATGTCCATCCGGTTTGCTTCTATATGCCATATCTTTCTAACTGTGCTCTTTCCCAAAAGCTCCCAACATACAGCCTATATACTTATTATGGACACAGTATGCTTTACATTATTAGCTATCTTTGTTATTATTTGTTGTTATTTGTTATTAGTCCCATCCTTCAACTCTATTCAATACCTCCCATCTATCTCTTAACACCATCCATATCGGATTTCTATTTGCCATATATATTTCAACCGTACTGTGATGTTTTACAAAAGTTCTGAACCTTTCTATTCTCATTGCTTCTACAGATTGAGAGTTAAAAATAAACAGCTTTGCTAAAAGTATTATTATATTATTGATTGATTGACTATGACTTTTCAGATCACCCAGTAATGCTATCTGCAAGGTTAGTTCCAGGTAAATATTGCAATCCTTTAGCCATTCCTGGACCAGTGTCCAAAAACAAGCTACAAATGGACAGAACCAAAACAAATGGTCCAATGATTCCGTCTCTTCACAGCAAAATCTGCAGAGCTGGGAAGATTGTATCCCCCATATAAATAACATTCTATTGGTAGCAAGGATTTTATATAATAATTTAAATTGAAAGATTCTAATTTTTGAATCCGGTGTCGTTTTGCGTGTCAGTTCATAAACACTATGCCATGGGATCGGTACATCAAAGATCTCTTCCCAACTATTTTGCAATCTATATGGGACGGCTGTCAATCCTTTGGTCCTTAAGTGAAACTGATATATTTTTTTATTTATCACAGTTTTCCTTAACCAATTATGTTCTTTAATGCAAGGCCGACAGACAAGTTCCTTACTTTCTCCCCCTTCCACTTTCCTCTTCCATTTTTGCGGTAAAGCTGCCATTATTTGGTTGTAATTTTGGGTAGAGCAGACATTTCCATATGTTTTTGTTAGCTGCATGTGCGTCATAACTCCACCAGTCCTACCGATGATATCATTTACAAAGATTATACCTTTTTTAAACATTCTGTCAAAAAATAAAGGTTTTTTGTCAATTAGTATATTTGAATTTAACCACAATATTTGTTGCATTATTTGTTCTGTCGTTTCTGGAGGATTAAATTGAAATTGCAACCAACTTTCTATGGCTTGTTTTAGAAATAGTGACATTTGGGAGATTATTTCCTTTTCAAATAACTGAAAGTGTGAGGTTGTAATCTGAATAAAGGGAAAAAGGCCTTTCTTGAACATTGGGTGAGACAATCTTACTAATTTGCTTGAGAACCAGTTCGGATTTAAGTATAACTTTTGTAAGACTGAAGCTTTTAGTGATAGGTCTAATGCTTTAATATTTAATAATTTCTGTCCTCCGAATTCATATTCATTATATAAATATGCTCTTTTAATTTTGTCTGGCTTGCCGTTCCAAATAAAATTGAATATTTTTTTCTCATATAATTTAAAAAACTGTTCGCTAGGCGTAGGCAAGACCATAAGCAAATAGGTAAACTGTGATAATACTAATGAGTTAATCAGGGTGATTTTTCCACAAATTGACAGGTATTTTCCTTTCCATGGTAGTAAGATCTTATCTATTTTTGCTAATTTTCTATTAAAATTTATTGAAGTGAGATCATTTATTTCCTTTGGGATATGTATTCCGAGTATATCCACATCACCATCAGACCATTTTATTGGTAAACTACATGGTAATGTAAAAATTTTATTTTTTAGTGATCCAATACGTAATATAGTACATTTGTCATAATTTGGTTGTAATCCAGAGAGGTTAGAAAATGTATCTAGATCCTCTATGAGGCTGTGGAGGGATTCTAGTTGTGGATTAAAAAAAAAACATGAATCATCAGCGTACAATGACACCTTTGTTTTTAAGGTCTTTATTTCTAATCCTCTGATATTATTATTAGATCTGATTTTAATCGCTAACATCTCGATGGCCACAATAAATAGATATGCCGATAGTGGACAACCTTGTTTCACTCCTCTTGACAGTTTAAAACTTTCAGAGAAATAGCCATTATTTACTATTTTACACCTAGGGTTACTATACATGATTTTGACCCATTTTATAAGAGATTCTCCAAAATTGAAATGCTCCAGGCATTTATATATAAACCCCAGTCGAACTTTATCAAATGCCTTTTCAAAGTCTGCTATGAATAGCAGGCCTGGTTTCCCATATTTTCCATAGTGTTCTAATGTTTCCAATACTTGCCTTATATTATCTCCAATGTATCTTCCATGTAAAAAACCTGTCTGATTAGAATGAATAATATCCGGCAATACCTTTTTAATTCTATGCGCTATACATTTTGCTAGGATTTTTGCATCACAACACTGAAGTGTAAGGGGCCTCCAATTTTGTAAATGGACTGGATCTTTATATTTTCCACTTGTATCCTGTTTCAGTAATAATGAGATCAGTCCTTCTTCTTGAGTGTCAGATAATCTACCATTTACATAGGAGTGGTTAAAACATGCTAATAACGGTCCTCTTAGTATATCAAAAAAGGTTTGGTATACCTCGACTGGTATGCCATCCAACCCTGGAGTTTTCCCAGACTTAAAGTCTTTAATTGCATCCAGAAGTTCCTCCTCTGTAATTTCACCTTCACATGAGTCTTTCTGTGTGGCTGTTAATTTGACATTATCAATAGAAAAAAAATCTCTACAATTAGCTTCAGTTAGAGGAGATGGAGGCGACTGAAAAGAAAACATATGCTTAAAGTACTTTGTTTCTTCCTTCAAAATGTCATTTGGTGAATCATGGGTGACTCCGTCAATTGTAACCAGTTTCATTAAGTTCTTTTTGGTAGCATTCCTATGTTGAAGATTAAAAAAGAATTTTGTGCATTTTTCCCCATATTCCATCCAGTTTGCTTTATTTTTATAATATGTTACACTTGATCTTTCTTGAATAAGTTTCTCCATTTCTTTTTGTTTTTCCTCTAATTTATTCTGAGCCTCTATGTTACAGTTTTTATTGCCATCTATCTGTTCTGTTAGACTTTCTATTTCCTTTCTTAGTATAAACTCTTTTGACCTAAATTGCTTTTGTTTTCGAGATGAGTACTGAATTGCATGGCCTCTAAAGGCACATTTAAAGGTGTCCCATACAATAAGGGGATTCGCTGTACCTATGTTATGTTGGAAAAAATCAGTTATAAATTCCTTTGTTCTAATTATAAATAAATTATCATCCAATAGGCTTTGATTAAATTTCCAATATCCTCGCCCACGTGGAAATTCAGTAAGAGTAATATATATGCCTATTACATGATGGTCTGACCGCATTCTGTCCCCTATCAACACTTTTTTTACTTTTGGTGCCAACGAGAATGAGATAAGAAAGAAGTCAAGACGACTAGCTTGATTCAGTCTCCGCCATGTATATCTCACTAGATCAGTATATTTAAGCCTCCATATATCTACTAGTTCTAATGTATCCATGACATTCACAATTTCCTTAAGAGCATGTGGGTGATTGTTTGTGGTGTGATTTCCTTTACGGTCCATTGAGCTATTTAAAACAGTATTATAATCCCCCACCATAATAATATTGTCTTGAGTTGCTTGCAGGCTTGATAATTTATTATATATATTGTCAAAGAATTGTGGATCATCATTATTTGGTCCGTAAAGGTTAATGAGCCATATCTGTTTATGGTCCAATAACATATTTAAAATAATCCATCTACCTTGTGTATCTATTTGTACAATTTGCACATTTGGATCGAAATTACTATTAATTAATATCATCACCCCTTTTGAATTTCTTTGCCCATGGGAGAAGTATATTTCCCCCCCCCCATTCTTTTTTCCATGCTACTTCATCTCGAATTGTTGAATGAGTTTCCTGTATATAATAGATATTATATTCCTTCTCTTTGAGCCATGTAAATATTGTTCTTCTTTTGTTATTATCAGCTAAGCCATTACAATTATAACTGGCTATACTTATTTCACCATACACCATAATGAGATACAAGTTTCAAGTCTATTTATCATTATATATGTTTGTAAATTTACCAATAAAAAATAGCGTAATGATTGAGTGTCCATATAGCTGTACCGTGATATTTGCATTGCTACGGAGTAGCCCTTCAATTGTTCTCCACTAATTCCCCCGCTAAAGCCCCTTCCCATCCCAAGTTGAGCCGTCATCGCCGTGATCAGCATCCCACCCACGTCCCTCCGTATCCCTAAGGCCCCGAGAGGCCAGGACCCATCCATCGAAAACAGCACATAGTGCCACCCACAAAACAAAAGCAGGTCAACCGCCAAAAGCATTTCCAATGCTTTCACCTCTATATATATATATATATCTATTTATTTATTTTTTAATTATGCATATCCTATTTTTCATCATTATCAATTAATATGCGTAATAATGTCGGCAGTTCACGCGTAGGATTCTAACATATAACCCGGATTGCCATTGTATTACATTTAATTCATTGACAAGTAATTATTATCCCAGCAAATAATTCCCGCGGTCCATCCCATACCCTCCCCCCCAACATCCCCACCCCCCCACAACAGACGTCAGACAAGCACACACGCACATACTCACATACTCCAACACACTCAACCCCTCCCCTCCACAGTCCACCATAAAAACAGATACTCAACAGCTGTTATATCCCAGAGCCCAACTCGAGAAATAACTTGATCTACGAGTGCAGATACAGTTAAAGCTGACTGAGAAAGCATGCAGATTGAGTAGAAATTGATAACAATGTGAGATTTGATTAATCTACTTAATCTATGTCCAGTCCTAGGTGATGGAGATCAGATCACCCTCTTCACCTGAGACACAAACACTCTGATCCCCTGTTTTAACCATTTTCCCAAGCATCTCCATGCGATCAGACCTTTGATTATTTTGTGCCACCTGGGCTACAATGATAAACCCCCTCTCTGATTGTCCGAGTGTGACCCCCTCCCCATGGGTTACTGCAGCCAGTGTTGCCAGCACTGCCACTACCTGGGTGGGCGTACCCCACCGGAATCCCCACCGGCTAGGTAAAAGGTCGTCAAGGTTCTCATTAGCAGCTTTGAGAATTTCCTTGTTTATTATGCTCTCCCATCAGGGGGCTCTGGCTTTGTATGACCAACCCTGCCAGGCAGGCTCAGAATCTTGAGGGGGCGGTGCTGCTCAAGTAGGTCTCTGACCGTATTTATTTCTCTGTTTAGGCTGCATATTCACAGCAGGTCCAAAAAAGAGATGGGAACTTCTCTTTGGTGTATAGGTCGCTCAGGTGGGTGTCAAGGTTATAGGGTTAGGGATCTTTCCATCATGATAGGACAATGGAAAATTAGATTAGATGTATACTATATTTAAAAATGTATATCCCTCATCCACACAAAATTGACAGCTCTCTCTCTGTACCCCTGCTCCCAGACCCCCGGTCGGCTCTGGGATATGCAACCATTTCCCCTCTCACTCATTTAACGCCGCACCTTTTCAAACACAAAAATGCATACCACATGGTTGACTGCGGAAGAAATGGGCCGAGCGTGCAAACGCACCCGCATCCACATCTGCCGCAAGGGGGTTCATTGTTGCGAATCCATTGTTGCAAATTAGGACTTTCTTTCTCACATTCATATGGTGATTTGACAGAGTTAACATAAATTGACCTCAACCCTGTTAATGTGCCCCTGAACTGAATTGTATCCCTCAATGCTTCCACATAATGAAAGGTGACATGCACAGTGAATGTGTTTGCCGACCATGTCCCATCGCCAATAGGTTTTAGTCCCACTTCTTTCAGAGCAATCCACAATGCTAAAGGGTTCCTAATAATCAAGGGTGTCACCATGTGATTCCTCTCGCTGTGACTGCTTCCTCAAAACTAATATTCTGTAAACGTTATCTTTTTCACTATCCCACTCTCTATACACCTCCTTCCTCTCCCTCTCTCCATGCATTTCTCTACGCTCCTTTTCCCTATCCCTTGTCCTCTTTTGTCTCCTGCCATCCCCTCGCTTCTCCTCTCTCCATCTCTCCCGGTCTCTGTATTTCACCCTGCGTCTCTCCCTCCTTCCTTCCCCCTCTCTGCACCCTCTACTTTCTTCCCTCCTGTCAGTTACCTGATGTATGGTACCCAGTGGTTGAGGAATGGGTGTGGGTGGCACAGCGTGTGAGGCTGGTATGGCATGGAACTAGGAGCTGGAGACTGGTATGGCATGGAGCTAGGAGGCTGAAATGGCATGGAGCTAGGAGCTAGGAGGCTGAAATGGAATGGAGCTAGGAGCTGGGAGACTGGTATGGCATGGAGCTAGGAGGCTGAAATGGCATGGAGCTAGGAGCTAGGAGGCTGAAATGGCATGGAGCTAGGAGCTAGGAGGCTGAAATGGCATGGAGCTAGGAGCTAGGAGGCTGAAATGGCATGGAGCTAGGAGCTAGGAGGCTGAAATGGCATGGAGCTAGGAGGCTGAAATGGCATGGAGCTGGGAGACTGGTATGGCATGGAGCTGGGAGACTGGTATAGCATGGAGCTGGGAGGCTGGTATGGTATGGCTGGTATGGTATGGTAATTCAAGCTTAACATGCTTGTCATTTAATCGCCCTCCAGGTTCCCTTGGAGAGTTCATCAATGAGCTTGACAAGTTCCTTTCCTGAGGATGGCTCACCCCTCACAGTTCTGGGTGACTTTAATCTCCCTACGTCTGCCTTTGACTCATTTCTCTCTGCCTCCTTTCCTCTTTTGACCTCACCCTCACACCGTCCGTCCCCTACTCACAAGGCAGGCAATACGCTTGACCTCATCTTTACTAGATGCTGTTCTTCTACTAATCTCACTGCAACTCCCCTCCCAGTCTCCGACCACTACTTTGTATCCTTTTCTCTCTCGCTCTCCTCCAACACTACTCACTCTGCCCCTACTCAGATGGTAATGTGCCGTCGCAACCGTCGCCCTCTCTCTCCCGCTACTCTCTCCTCTTCCATCCTATCATCTCTTCCCTCTGCTAAATCCTTCTCCCTCCAATCTCCTGATTCTGCCTCCTCAACCCTCCTCTCCTCCCTCTCTGAATCTTTTGGCTCTCTATGTCCCCTATCCTCCCGGCCGGCTCGGTCCTCCCCTCCTGCTCCGTGAGCGTGCCATCTATAGCCAACTCTCCTGCTATCTCTCTCAGAATGACCTTCTTGATCCAAACCAGTCAGGTTTCAAGACTGGTCATTCAACTGAGACTGCTCTTCTCTGTGTCACGGAGGCTCTCCGCACTGCTAAAGCTAACTCTCTCTCCTCTGCTCTCATCCTTCTAGACCTATCTGCTGCCTTTGATAGTGTGAACCATCTGATCCTCCTCTCCACCCTCTCCGAGTTGGGCATCTCCGGCGCTGCTCACTCTTGGATTGCGTCCTACCTGACAGGTCGCTCCTACCAGATGGCGTGGCGAGAATCTGTCTCCGCACCACGTGCTCTCACCACTGGTGTCCCCCAGGGCTCAATTATAGGTCTTCTCCTATTCTCTCTATACACCAAGTCACTTGGCTCTGTCATATCCTCACATGCTCTCTCCTATCATTGCTACGCAGACGACACACAATTAATCTTCTCCTTTCCCCCTTCTGATAACCAGGTGGCGAATCAAATCTCTGCATGTCTGGCAGACATATCAGTGTGGATGTCGGATCACCGCCTCAAGCTGAACCTCGGCAAGACGGAGCTGCTCTTTCTCCCGGGGAAGGACTGCCCGCTCCATGATCTCGCCATCACGGATGACAACTCCGTTGTGTCCTCCTCCCAGAGTGCAAATAACCTTGGCGTGACCCTGGACAACACCCTGTCATTCTCCGCTAACATCAAAGCGGTGACCCGATCCTGTAGGTTCATGCTCTACAACATTCGCAGAGTACGACCCTACCTTACACAGGAAGCGGCACAGGTCCTAATCCAGGCACTTGTCATCTCCCGTCTGGATTACTGCAACTCGCTGTTGGCTGGGCTCCCTGCCTGTGCCATTAAACCACTACAACTCATCCAGAACACTGCAGCCCGTCTGGTGTTCAGCCTTCCCAAGTTCTCTCACGTCAACCCACTCCTCCACACACTCCACTGGCTTCCAGTTGAAGCTCGCATCTGCTACAAGACCATGGTGCTTGCCTACGGAGCTGTGAGGGGAACGGCACCTCCTTACCTTCAGGCTCTGATCAGTCTCTACACCCAAACAAGGGCATTGCGTTCTTCCACCTCTGGCCTGTTGGTCCCCCTACCTCTGCGGAAGCACAGTTCCCGCTCAGACCAGTCAAAACTGTTCGCTGCTCTGGTACCCCAATGGTGGAACAATCTCCCTCACGACGCCAGGACAGCGGAGTCACTGACCACCTTCCGGAGACACTTGAAACCCTACCTCTTTAAGGAATACTTGGGATAGTATAAAAGTAATCCTTCTACCCCCCCAACAAACAAACAAAATATATATATATACACAGTGTGGAGAACAAATATTTGATACACTGCCGATTTTGCAGGTTTTCCTACTTACAAAGCATGTAGAGGTCTGTAATTTTTATCATAGGTACACTTCAACTGTGAGAGATGGCATGGGGCTAGGAGACTAGTATGGCATGGGGCTAGGAGACTAGTATGGCATGGGGCTAGGAGACTAGTATGGCATGGGGCTAGGAGCTAGGAGACTAGTACGGCATGGGGCTAGGAGCTGGAGACTAGTATGGCATGGAGCTAGGAGCTAGGAGACTAGTATGGCATTGGGCTAGGAGACTAGTATGGCATGGGGCTAGGAGATAGGAGACTAGTATGGCATGGAGCTAGGAGCTAGGAGACTAGTATGGCATGGGGCTAGGAGCTAGGAGACTAGTATGGCATGGGGCTAGGAGATAGGAAACTGGTATGGCATGGAGCTAGGAGCTGGGAGGCTGGTATGGCATGGGGCTAGGAGACTAGTATGGCATGGGGCTAGGACCCTGGTATGGCATGGAGCTAGGAGCTGGGAGGCTGGTATGGCATGGGGCTAGGAGACTAGTATGGCATGGGGCTAGGAGACTAGTATGGCATGGGGCTAGGAGATAGGAGACTAGTATGGCATGGAGCTAGGAGCCTAGTATGGCATGGGGCTAGGAGACTAGTATGGCATGGGGCTAGGAGATAGGAGACTAGTATGGCATGGAGCTAGGAGCTAGGAGACTAGTATGGCATGGGGCTAGGAGATAGGAGACTAGTATGGCATGGGGCTAGGAGACTAGTATGGCATGGGGCTAGGAGAGAGGAGACTAGTATGGCATGGGGCTAGGAGATAGGAGACTAGTATGGCATGGGGCTAGGAGCTAGGAGACTAGTATGGCATGGGGCTAGGAGACTAGTATGGCATGGGGCTAGGAGAGAGGAGACTAGTATGGCATGGGGCTAGGAGATAGGAGACTAGTATGGCATGGGGCTAGGAGCTAGGAGACTAGTATGGCATGGGGCTAGGAGATAGGAAACTGGTATGGCATGGAGCTAGGAGCTGGGAGGCTGGTATGGCATGGGGCTAGGAGCTAGGAGACTAGTATGGCATGGGGCTAGGAGAATAGTATGGCATGGGGCTAGGAGCTAGGAGACTAGTATGGCATGGGGCTATGAGCTAGGAGACTAGTATGGCATGGGGCTAGGAGATAGGAAACTGGTATGGCATGGAGCTAGGAGGCTGGTATGGCATGGGGCTAGGAGCTAGGAGACTGGTATGGCATGGGGCTAGGAGCTAGGAGACTAGTATGGCATGGGGCTAGGAGATAGGAAACTGGTATGGCATGGAGCTAGGAGCTGGGAGGCTGGTATGGCATGGAGCTAGGAGCTGGGAGGCTGGTATGGCATGGGGCTAGGAGCTAGGAGACTGGTATGGCATGGGGCTAGGAGCTAGGAGACTAGTATGGCATGGGGCTAGGAGATAGGAAACTGGTATGGCATGGAGCTAGGAGACTGGTATGGCATGGAGCTAGGAGCTGGGAGGCTGGTATGGCATGAGCTAGGAGCTTGGAGACTAGTATGGCATGGGGCTAGGAGCTAGGAGACTGGTATGGCATGGAGCTAGGAGCTGGGAGGCTGGTATGGCATGGAGCTGGGAGGCTGGTATGGCATGGAGCTAGGAGACTGGTATGGCATGGAGCTAGGAGACTGGTATGGCATGGGGCTAGGAGCTGGGAGACTAGTATGGCATGGAGCTAGGAGACTGGTATGGCATGGGGCTAGGAGCTGGGAGACTAGTATGGCATGGGGCTAGGAGCTGGGAGACTAGTATGGCATGGGGCTAGGAGATAGGAGACTGGTATGGCATGGGGCTAGGAGACTGGTATGGCATGGAGCTGGGAGAGGTGAGCGCGGATTGCGGCGGGGGGTAAATTCGCCACACGGAGCCGCTTCCTGCCGGGCGAGTCATCCCTCCTCCTCTCACCCTCCTCCCTCTCCGTGTATCTCTCCATGCTCCCCTCAGATCTCTAATTTAGGGATCATTACCCTAGACCAGGGATGGTTACCTTTGATGGGGGTGAAGGACAAAAAAATTCTGAACTCATCACGAATGGCCGCAGCGGCTCGCAGGTCTGCATACTCACATCCATACCCACACATGCAGTCAGAGCCGGCCCTAGCCTTTTGAGGGCCCTAAACAACATGTTTTAGCAGACCCCCTCAACAGCAGAGAGCAAAAATGTACGTTTTAGAGTTAATTTCCTGCCATTCTACACATTTTACCACGGGGCGTAGAGGAATGTTAGCAGTTTTTAATATGATATCTGAGTGAGTGACTAACAAAATCAGTGGGGGGCCCCCAAAAAAATTGTTTTGCTGACATGCGCTAATTGAGTGACTGTCAGTCAAATCAATCAATCAATCAAAATGTATTCATAAAGCCTTTTTTACATCAGCAGTTTACACAAAGTGCTTATACAGAAACGCAGCCTAAAACCCCAAAGAGCAGCTAATACAGGTGTAGAAGCACGGTGGATAGGAAAAACTCCCTAGAAAGGTTGGAACGTAAGAAGAAACCTAGAGAGGAACCAGGCTCTGAGGGGTGCCCAGTTCTCTTCTGGCTGTGCCGGGTGGAGATAAGACTACAAGGCCATTAACTGACATTAGAGAAAAACTGCTGATGCACAAACAAATTTCGAAATTGCACCTTGTGTATTCTACTATTCTAACTCTCAACAATAAATTGAGACCACGACTGAGTTCCTCCTCCCAAAAAATAAATTACAATTGAGGAGTGGTGGGGAATTGATCCTTGGGCCTACAAAAGGGGGTCCAAAGTTGCCAATCCCTGACCTAGTCTAACCTTTATTGCCCAAAAGCACATTAGCGTAATTTAATCTGTAATCCATGCATTTTGTATGATCGCATCACGTCTCAGTGTTCTCCTACCCTCGCTGCCTCAGACCTGTCCAGATGGTGTGGAGGTCTAAGAAAACAGTCAGTCAGAATAGGGGGGTTTGGCCATAGATGTTAAACTAGTGATATTACGTTTTATATATTCTTATTCCATCTCGATGGATGTGATTTACTGTAGCCACATACAGGTGAGACAGACTAGAGGAGTTGAGGTACAACAGGGCACCATGTCCCTTTATCCA
Organism: Coregonus lavaretus; assembly: GCF_964263955.1. Taxonomy (NCBI): domain Eukaryota; kingdom Metazoa; phylum Chordata; class Actinopteri; order Salmoniformes; family Salmonidae; genus Coregonus; species Coregonus lavaretus. The sequence continues at coordinate 33,017 of NW_028158306.1, forward strand.
GGTCATACAGTGCATTGCAAAAGTATTCATCCCCCTTAGCGTTTTTCCTATTTTGTTGCATTACAACCTGTAATTTAAATTGATTTTTATTTGGATTTCATGTAATGGACATACACAAAATAGTCCAAATTGGTGAAGTGAAATTAAAAAAATTACTTATTTAAAAAAACTAAATAAATAACCGAAAAGTGGTGTGTGCATATGTATTCAACCCCTTTGCTATGAAGCCCCTAAATAAGATCTGGTGCAACCAATTACCTTCAGAAGTCACATAATTAGTTAACTAAAGTAAATTTGTGTGCAATCTAAGTGTCACATGATCTCAGTATATACAGTGGGGAGAACAAGTATTTGATACACTGCCAATTTTGCAGGTTGTCCTACTTACAAAGCATGTAGAGGTCTGTAATTTTATCATAGGTAGACTTCAACTGTGAGAGACGGAATCTAAAACAAAAATCCAGAAAATCACATTGTATGATTTTTAAGTAATTAATTTGCATTTTATTGCATGACATAAGTATTTGATCACCTACCAACCAGTAAGAATTCCGGCTCTCACAGACCTGTTAGTTTTTCTTTCAGAAGCCCTCCTGTTCTCCACTCATTACCTGTATTAACTGCACATGTTTGAACTCGTTACCTGTATAAAAGACACCTGTCCACACACACTCAATCAAACAGACTCCAACCTCTCCACAATGGCCAAGACCAGAGAGCTGTGTAAGGACATCAGGGATAAAATTGTAGACCTGCACAAGGCTAGGATGGGATACAGGACAATAGGCAAGCAGCTTGGTGAGAAGGCAACAACTGTTGGCGCAATTATTAGAAAACGGAAGAAGTTCAAAATGATGGTCAATCACCCTCGGTCTGGGGTTCCGTGCAAGATCTCACCTCGTGGGGCATCAATGATCATGAGGAAGGTGAGGGATCAGCCCAGAACTACACGGCAGGACCTGGTCAATGACCTGAAGAGAGCTGTGACCACAGTCTCAAAGAAAACCATTAGTAACACACTACGCCGTCATGGATTAAAATCCTGCAGCGCACGCAAGGTCCCCCTGCTCAAGCCAGTACATGTCCAGGTCCGTCTGAAGTTTGCCAATGACCATCTGGATGATCCAGAGGAGGAATGGGAGAAGGTCATGTGGTCTGATGAGACAAAAATAGAGCTTTTTGGTCTAAACTCCACTCGCCATGTTTGGAGGAAGAAGAAGGATGAGTACAACCCCAAGAACACCATCCCAACCGTGAAGCATGGAGGTGGAAACATCATTCTTTGGGGATGCTTTTCTGCAAAGGGGACAGGACGACTGCACCATATTGAGGGGAGGATGGATGGGGCCATGTATCGCGAGATCTTGGCCAACAACCTCCTTCCCTCAGTAAGAGCATTGAAGATGGGTCGTGGCTGGGTCTTCCAGCATGACAACGACCCGAAACACACAGCCAGGGCAACTAAGGAGTGGCTTCGTAAGAAGCATCTCAAGGTCCTGGAGTGGCCTAGCCAGCCTCCAGACCTGAACCCAATAGAAAATCTTTGGAGGGAGCTGAAAGTCCGTATTGCCCAGTGACAGCCCCGAAACCTGAAGGATCTGGAGAAGGTCTGTATGGAGGAGTGGGCCAAAATCCCTGCTGCAGTGTGTGCAAACCTGGTCAAGACCTACAGGAAACGTATGATCTCTGTAATTGCAAACAAAGGTTTCTGTACCAAATATTAAGTTCTGTTTTTCTGATGTATCAAATACTTATGTTATGCAATAAAATGCAAATTAATTACTTAAAAATCATACAATGTGATTTTTCTGGATTTCTGTTTTAGATTCTGTCTAACAGTTGAAGTGTACCTATGATAAAAATTACAGACCTCTACATGCTTTGTAAGTAGGAAAACCTGCAAAATCGGCAGTGTATCAAATACTTGTTCTCCCCCACTGTATATACCTGTTCTGAAATGCCCCAGACTCTGCAACACCACTAAGCAAGGGGCACCACCAAGAAAGCGGCACCATGAAGACCAAGGAGCTCTCCAAACAGGTCAGGGACAAAGTTGTGGAGAAGTACAGCTCATGGTTGGGTTATAAAAAATATCAGAAACTTTGAATATCCCACATAGCACCATTAAATCCATTATTAAAAAATTGAAAGAATATGGCACCACAACAAACCTGCCAAGAGAGGGCCGCCCACCAAAACTCACAGACCAGGCAAGGAGGGCATTAATCAGAGAGGCAACAAAGAGACCAAAGATAACCCTGAAGGAGCTGCAAAGCTCCACAGCGGCGATTGGAGTATCTGTCCATAGGACCACTTTAAGCCGTACACTCCACAGAGCTTGGCTTTACGGAAGAGTGACCATCGGCAGGGACTGGGAAACTTGTCAGAATTGAAGGAATGATGGATGGCGCTAAATACAGGGAAATTCTTCAGGGAAACCTGTTTCAGTCTTCCAGAGATTTGAGACTGGGACGGAGGTTCACCTTCCAGCAGGACAATGACCCTAAGCATACTGCTAAAGCAACACTTGAGTGGTTTAAGGGGAAACATTTAAATGTCTTGGAATGGCCTAGTCAAAGCCCAGACCTCAATCCAATTGAGAATCTGTGGTATGACTTAAAGATTGCTATACACCAGCAGAACCCATCCAACTTGAAGGAGCTGGAGCAGTTTTGCTTTGAAGAATAGGCAAAAATCCCTGTGGCTAGATGTGCCAAGCTTAGAGAAACATACCCCAGGAGACTTGCAGCTGTAATTGCTGCAAAAGGTGGCTCTACAAAGTATTGACTTTGGGGGTTTGAATAGTTATGCACGCTCAAGTTCTGTTTTTTTGTCTTATTTCTTGTTTGTTTTACAAACAAAATTATTTTGCATCTTCAAAGTGGTAGGCATGTTGTGTAAATCAAAATGATACAAACCCCCCAAAAATCTATTTTAAATCCAGGTTGTAAGGCAACAAAATAGGAAAAACGCCAAGGGGGGTGAATACTTTTGTAAGCCACTGTACGTACTCTCCCCCCATTCATTCACTTTCCTTTTCAGAGTGCAACCACATTATCAATCTGCCAACCACATTATCAATCTGCCAATAGCAGTCCTAGGCCTATGTGTTCATATTAATTTTGATCAATGTGATCTTGCAACAATAAACATCAATTCAATAACATGTATTTATTTCCAAGAACGTGCATTCCTCCTTTAAAGAGCAAAGCAGGCCAGTGATTGTAGAGTGAGCTAAAGCTCATTATATTACAGCCATTCACCACAGCCCACTTCACTAGCAATTTGCCTGGCTATCTGCAATGGATGACTGCTTGCTTAGAGCCTTAAGTCAGCTCTGGTCAGGATGGAAGACTGATACAAACCATTTCCGCCAACATCACTCACAACAAGGAAGTTAACAGTAGACATTGTATACCACTGCCATGGTTAATGGAGGGAAAGGACAAAAAAAGTTGAGAGCGAGAGCGACTGACAGTGAATAAAAGAGATGAAATTGTTTTTTTTAGTAGGGACATGAAAAATGCAACTAAATTCCCCCCAAAACTAGCCTGCTGTATTTGAGCACTGGGAAAAATAAGGAACATACTTTTTTTCTTGTTTTGTCATATTCATTAACAATTTACAAACTGGTGAATATTTTCCTTCTATAACAGTGCTAATCAAAAACATGAAGACGAGGAGAACTCCTTAATGAACTGCCTCATCAGACAACCAGAGAAATTCACAGGATACTTTTTCATTATACAGATTTATGGGACTGCACACACACACACACACACACAGTCTCTGGTTGCCAGCTAGTTTAGCAAACACACACACAGCCACACACACAGGATGCATGAGTCTCTGGGCTAAAGCCGCTCCATCTCTCAGCCCTTAATTTCCAGGAACTGAGTGAATCTCCATAAGTGTTGACAGAGAGATGGTAAAGTTAATGGGAAATACAAAAAATAAAAATAAATCGTATTCATTATCTCCAGCATCACCCCAACATCAACATTAAGTGAAAATGGTGCGTTTCTATGTTTTGTAGTTAAAAAGATATAGGACGGTAAGTGTTTCCAATGACATCGGTGTGCATCATGCGATTTTAACCAATTGTGATAGAGGAAGATAATGCCTTCGTAGGCAATGCCTATCTTTTTTTACTACAAAACAGAAAACCACAATTTTCACATATGTTGATGTTAGGGTGGTGCTGGAGATGATGAATATGAAGTTGAACATTTTTAAAAATGTCCCTTTAAGCTAGCTCAATACGACACACACACACCCCGCACCCACGGGGATCAAGCAGACAGCACATACACACCAACACTTTGCCTATTCCCAGGGCAGGCAAACACACAAACAATGGGATGGTTCTCTCCTTATGTCCAAGCTTTACCCTTTTCCTTGACAAGAGTCTTGTTTACCCTGCAAAACATCTCTGAAAGGACATCTCATCCCCTTGACTTCCTAACCCCTAAAGAAGGTAGGCCTAAAGCCCCAAAACATCCTGCGCTCCCCTCATAGGTCCACATGGGAAAGTGACGTTTTCAACTAAAATCACAGAAGTGGGGTACAGAAGCAATCTTTCCCCATTGAAAGCAGTTCAGCCAAGCCTGAATTCAAGCAATAACAAGACACATTTTACAGTTTTTTTGTATTATAACTGGATTATAGCTCCCGTCCAAATGTTGTGAATGATATATTCATGGCAGGGTTTCTGAAAGCTGGTAATAAATAATCTACACACAATACCTCATAATGACGAAGCAAAAACAGGTTGATTTTTTTGCACATTTATTACAAATAAAAAATGGAAATACCTTATTTACATAAGTATTCAGACTCTTTGCTATGAGATTCAAAATTGAGCTCAGGTGCATCCTGTCTCCATCGATCATCCTTGAGATGTTTCTACAACTTCATTGGAGTCCAACTATGGTAAATTCAATTGATTGACATGATTTGGAAAGGCATACTCCTGTCTATGTATGGTCCCATAGTTGACAGTGCATGTCAGAGCAAAAACCAAGCCATGAGGTCGAAGAAATTGTCCGTAGAGCTCTGAGACAGGATTGTGTTGAGTCACAGATCTGGGGAAGGGTACCAAAACATTTCTGCAGCATTGAAGGTCCCCAAGAACACAGTGGCCTCCATCACTATTAAATGGAAGACGTTTGGAACCACTAAGACTCTTCCTAGAGCTGGCTGCCCGGGACAAACTGAGAAATCGGGGGAGAAGGGCCTTGGTCAGGGAGGTGACCAAGAACCCGAAGGTCACTCTGACAGAGCTCTAGAGTTCCTCTGTGGAGATGGGAGAACCTTCCAGAAGGACAACTATCTCTACAGCACTCCACCAATCAGGCCTTTATGGTAGAGTGGCCAGATGGAAGCCACTCCTCAGTAAAAGGCAAATGACAGCATGCTTGGAGTTTGCCAAAAGGCACCTAAAGACTCTTAGACCATTCTCTGGTCTGATTAAACCAAGTTTGAACTCTTTGGACTGATGCCAAGCGTCACGTCTGGAATAAACCTGGCACCATCCCTACGGTGAAGCATGGTAGTGGCAGCATCATGCTGCGGGGATGTTATTCAGCACCAGGGACTGGGAGACTAGTCAGGATCGAGGGAAAGATGAACGGAGCAAAGTACAGAGAGATCCTTGATGAAAACCTGCTCCAGAGCGCTCAAGACCTCAGACTGGGGGCGATGGTTCACCTTCCAAAAGGACAATGACCCTAAGCACACAGCCAAAAAAACGCAGGAGTGGCTTGAGGACAAGTCTCTGAATGTCCTTGAGTGGCCCAGCCAGAGCCCGGACTTGAACCCGATCAAACATCTCTGGAGAGACCTGAAAATAGATGTGCAGCGACACTCCCCATCCAACCTGACAGAGCTTGAGAGGATCTACAGAGAGGAATGGGATAAACTCGCCAAATACAGGTGTGCCAAGCTTGTAGTGTCATACCGAAGAAGACTCGAGGCTGTAATCGCTGCCAAAGGTGCTTCAACAATGTACTGAGTAAAAGGTCTGAATACTTATGTAAATGTGATAGTTTTTTATTTTTATATACATTTGCTAAAATTTCTAAAAACCTGTTTTTGCTTTGTCATTATGGGGTATTATGTGTAGGTTGATGAGGGGAAAAAACTATTTAATCAATTTTAGAATAAGGCTGTAAGGTAACAAAATGTGGAAAAAGTCAAGGGGTCGGAATACTTTTCGAATGCACTGTACATTAGACCGGTCATGCTTATCGGTCAATGGGTTAATTTGCATACTATTCGTTATGTATCTTATTTATCACACGTACACAGCATACAGATACAGAGCATTTTAGCGGAACATCTGTTAGACAGTGATTTTATAAGGCCAATCATTGCTCAACAATTCTAAATGCAATCGTGTGTTAAAAATAGTTTTTGGGCCATGATTAAAAATAACTACTAGTTTTATTTCTCAACTATTAATTGAAGCGCACTTCCCATTTGCTATTCAAATGCATAGGCAATGGAAGGCAGGCTACATCAGCATGTCACACACCACTTTGCAGTGAGCTGGAGGCCGTATGCATTTTGAAAACCTATAGCTACTTAATTCTTTGAAACTTGAACGTTTTACTATACATTATGAGGCGTGTTTTACCTTGCTTCAAAGTAGCCTAGGCAAAATCCAACCATATTTCTCATGTTCTATTGGTTTTCAACTTTATTGTATTGTGCGGTAGCCAAATGCACATTCGTGCGTAGCCTACTGCCTTGTAGGCATTGCTGTGCTAATAATGTTAAGAAATATTTTTTTCTCAACATTTTAAGCTAAACGTTCTCATCTATTGCATCAGACTCATTGCTTTAAAAAATATATATATGTATGGAGTCTAGGCCTATATGTATGGAGTCTAGTTGTATTACTTTGGGATCTATTATCCCACAACTGTCCCGACCAATAGAATTGGTCAACTTTACTACTATGGGGGATATACATTGCTCAAAAAAATAAAGGGAACACTTAAACAACACAATGTAACTCCAAGTCAATCACACTTCTGTGAAATCAAACTGTCCACTTATGAAGCAACACTGACAATACATTTCACATGCTGTTGTACAAATGGAATAGACAACAAGTGGAAATTATAGGCAATTAGCAAGACACCCCCAATAAAGAAGTGGTTCTGCAGGTGGTGACCACAGACCACTTCTCAGTTCCTATGCTTCCTGGCTGATGTTTTGGTCACTTTTGAATGCTGGCGGTGCTTTCACTCTAGTGGTAGCATGAGACGGAGTCTACAACCCACACAAGTGGCTCAGGTAGTGCAGCTCATCCAGGATGGCACATCAATGCGAGCTGTGGCAAGAAGGTTTGCGGTGTCTGTCAGCGTAGTGTCTAGAGCATGGAGGCGCTACCAGGAGACAGGCCAGTACATCAGGAGACGTGGAGGAGGCCGTAGGAGGGCAACAACCCAGCAGCAGGACTGCCACCTCCGCCTTTGTGCAAGGAGGAGCAGGAGGAGCACTGCCAGAGCCCTGCAAAATGACCTCCAGCAGGCCACAAATGTGCATGTGTCTGCTCAAACGGTCAGAAACAGACTCCATGAGGGTGGTATGAGGGCCCGACGTCCACAGGTGGGGGTTGTGCTTACAGCCCAACACCGTGCAGGACGTTTGGCATTTGCCAGAGAACACCAAGATTGGCAAATTCGCCACTGGCGCCCTGTGCTCTTCACAGATGAGGTTCACACTGAGCACATGTGACAGACGTGACAGAGTCTGGAGACGCCGTGGAGAACGTTCTGCTGCCTGCAACATCCTCCAGTATGACCGGTTTGGCGGTGGGTCAGTCATGGTGTGGGGTGGCATTTCTTTGGGGGGGCCGCACAGCCCTCCATGTGCTCGCCAGAGGTAGCCTGACTGCCATTAGGTACCGAGATGAGATCCTCAGACCCCTTGTGAGACCATATGCTGGTGCGGTTGGCCCTGGGTTCCTCCTAATGCAAGACAATGCTAGACCTCATGTGGCTGGAGTGTGTCAGCAGTTCCTGCAAGAGGAAGGCATTGATGCTATGGACTGGCCCACCCGTTCCCCAGACCTGAATCCAATTGAGCACATCTGGGACATCATGTCTCGCTCCATCCACCAACGCCACGTTGCACCACAGACTGTCCAGGAGTTGGCGGATGCTTTAGTCCAGGTCTGGGAGGAGATCCCTCAGGAGACCATCCGCCACCTCATCAGGAGCATGCCCAGGCGTTGTAGGGAGGTCATACAGGCACGTGGAGGCCACACACACACTACTGAGCCTCATTTTGACTTGTTTTAAGGACATTACATCAAAGTTGGATCAGCCTGTAGTGTGGTTTTCCACTTTAATTTTGAGGGTGACTCCAAATCCAGACCTCCATGGGTTGATACATTTGATTTCCATTGATCATTTTTGTGTGATTTTGTTGTCAGCACATTCAACTATGTAAAGAAAAAAGTATTTAATAAGATTATTTCATTCATATCTAGGATGTGTTGTTTAAGTGTTCCCTTTATTTTTTTGAGCAGTGTATATTGACATAGGCGGCGTGTCCCTAAGGCTAGGAATTGCCAAAATTATATAGCCTAATTAGCCAACTCCTGTCTATATAGAAATAAATAAAATCATTCAAAATAGGCTACTAAAACATGATTTGGCCACAGAGGATCATTAGCTTCCCCTAGCCTTAAAAACAAGTTGGAAGGAAAGGCAGCGCTGTGAAATATCTTCTCAATAAACAAAAATATAGTATTTTCAGCTCTTTGAAGCTGGTGTACAAAACCGAAAGTAAAAGATGCAAAAATGAAAGTTATGAACGGGAAGCACAGAAATAGTGCAAATAGAACAGATCTACCGCTTCTTAGACTTTCTTTCAATTAAATTGACAGATCTATAACTAACATTTCTATGTGAATTTGGTCAGGTTGCCCAAAAAGTTACAAATTGCAGCTTTAAAAGTTTGATTTTGGAGAATAATTTCCTCCTCCAGTTTAGATGGATGTCATATTCTGTGTGCCTCCCCTTTAGGCTTATTATAAGGACAAAGTCAATTTTATTTATCTGTTTGTCAGTGTCAGCAGAGTAGGCTACTCTGTCATTTCTCGTATAAAAAAAGATTCTGCTAATGTCTCCAGTCATATAAAGTGTAGTAAAATTGCATGAAATGTGTCTATAAAAAAGGCAAACATTTCCCAGTGCAAAGACAGAAGAAACGTATCTGATATAGCCTAGACCTCTACAGCTACACGCACTCAGCCATGCGTTGCATCCAACAGTCTTTTTTGCAAACAGTGATTGAGTTATATTATTAGCCTATATTACAACTATCCAATCTACTCATCACATTTCGAATAGTAGGCTTACTATTAAGTCTGCAAATGTGATAATGCATGGAATGCTTTATTATAAAGGTGCATTTCTTTGGTGAAAATTAGCTTCCCCAAACTTGAAACTCACACACCACCTTTGCATAGGCTAGTGATTTTGCTGTTCGTTACTCATTTTTACATTTACATTTGAGTCATTTAGCAGAAGCTCTTTTCCAGAGCGACTTACAGGAGCAATTAGGGTTAAGTGCCTTGCTCAAGGGCACATCGACAGATTTTTCACCTAGTCGGCTCGGGGATTAGAACCAGCGACCTTTCGGTTACTGGCACAACGCTCTTAACCACTAAGCTACCTGCCGCCCCAAAAGTAAACGTGAAAATGCTGCCTGTCAAATGTCTGGCGCCATACTTTCATAACGGAAAGCCTTATTCATGTCAGTCACCAGTCAACTCCATTACACTCAAAAGTTACTTCAACCAATGAATGCTACCGATGGCTAGCTATGCTAGCTATTCTACCAGTCAGTCTTAATGAGTGTTAGCATGCTAACAGCACACCCTGCACACTAAAATGTATATTTGTAAGGGGTATGCAGTAGGTCGATAACGATATCAAAGTATGCTGTATAGGTCATTTCGAACAACATTCCCAGCAAATGAGAAAACAGTCAAGGTATTTAATTGGGGCTAATTTGTATGGGCGCCAAAAGCAGAATGAGGGATTTTTTCCCCCGACCTTTATTTAACTATGCAAGTCAGTTAAGAACAAATTCGTATTTACAATGACGGCCTACCCCGGCCAAACCCGGACGATGCTGGGCCAATTGTGCGCCGCCCTATGGGACTCCCAATCACGGCTAGATTGTGATACAGCCTGGAATCGAACCGGGGTCTGTAGTGATGACTTAGACCGCTGCGCCACTCGGGAGCCACTCATACCCAAGCAGAAGGGTGTGGCCACTGTGAAACTTCATTCAATGAGGGACTATCCCGGTTGTCTCTTTCGGTCCTATTGAACACAACACACTTGTAGTCCTTCTGTTCTTTTCTCATCTCCCTCTCTACGAAAGAAGAAACCCGCTCCACCTCATGAAAGTTGCATGTGGATGAGAGAAGAAGAGTCGAGAGGAACATCCCTTCTTCCCCAGAGCACCCCTCCGGCCCACTCTGAAGAGGGCTTCGCTCTCTCTCTCCCCCTCTTCTTTTGCTCTCTCTCCCTTTTGAGAGCCTCTCCCTCTCCTCTTGGTTCTTTTAGGGGTCAGGAGCACTCCCCGGAAAACTCCAGAAGGAAGGAAAGGAAGGAGGAAAGGGGAGGGAGGCTTTGAGGTGCCTCAAATGGAGTAGAGGAGGAGGAGCAAAGGGAGAGAGAAAAACAGAAGTATCTCTCCATCCTCCCTTTAAAAATAAATATCAACAGGGAAACTGCTCACAGGCGTACGTAGTTCAGAGAGAGAAAAGTGGTTTACCTGAGGAGAAATGAGAAAATCCACTCAAAAAGTTGTTATATATATTTTTTTTATGTCTACTGTTCATACAGTCCCAAAATGTTTAGCAAGTCAGCAGTCAAGTCTTCAAGATATTGGACTTTCAAGAAGCAAAGTGTCACTGGCCACTAAATCAGGTGATAAAGGAGCTGAAAAGGACACTGGATTAGGACTTTAAAAGGGTCTATGTTAACGACTTTCCCTACTACTACAATACTCTGTGAGTTGATCTATGTTGGGCCATCTGAACCCTTTGGTGATGTGGCCCTGACAAGTGGATGCCAGATAGTGTAGACCGCTAGTGTACAGTTACACTAGTTCCACTTACTTGGCATTTGCAGAGACAGACAATCATCTGTATGCATCTGCATATAGTTATATTTAGTCACCTTAATCACCCAATGCAATGGCACCATATTCCTTATATAGTGCACTACTTTTAACCACATCCCTATGGGCCCTGGTCAAAAGTAGTGCACTACATAGGGTCAAATTTGGGATGCAACTTATGGACATGCCTGTATAGAAGATATATTTTATAAACCAGCTCTATTCTCCCTCAGCTAGCGAAATGTGGCCCTTATTCTTGGTGAGAATAAAAATACATCCACACAGGGTGTGTGTGTGTGTGTGAGCTTTGAGGCTCCTCCATCAAATCAAATGTATTTATAAAGCCCTTTTTACATCAGCAGTTGTCACAAGTGCTTATACAGAAACCCAGCCTAAAATTATTTGAGAAAGTCGCAAAAAAAAGTTGCCGCTCTGTTCCTTGCCTCAGGCTGCACACGCTGTTCTCTCATCAAGTGATCTTATTTTCACCCATCAGAATATTCCCAATTTAATCTAGTCTTTACTAATATGTAAAATGTGTTTAGATTTAGAATGGCCCATTATCAAATGGGCAGGAACAGGGGCAGTGGAAAAAGACATGTCATCCGTATGTACTCGAATAGCTAATGGAGGCCGTTGTCCTTTCAATCAATCCGGGTAGGCTACTCCGGTTTTATAGTGAAGCGTGTGCTTAATATAAGCAGATGAGAAATAAATATAGTAGCAGCTGGGATCCTCCTCTTTAGTGGCAACCATCAAAAGTCTGCTTTCACATTGGGTTGCATATAGAAATATCTGAGTTTATAAGAACACTCCTCAAAACGTTCTACAGCGGCATCATCGAGAGCATCCTGACTGGTTGCATCACCGCCTGGTATGGCAACTGCTCGGCCTCCGACCGCAAGGCACTACAGATGGTAGTGCGTATGGCCCAGTACATCACTGGGTCCAAGCTTCCTGCCATCCAGGACCTCTATACCAGGCGGTGTCAGAGGAAGGCCCTCAAAATTGTCAAAGACTCCAGCCACCCTAGTCATAGACTGTTCTCTCTGCTACCGCACGGCAAGCGGTACCGGAGCGCCAAGTCTAGGTCCAAAAGTATTAATCATGAAAATATAAAAAAATGCCCTATTACTAGGCTGCTCAAAATCAAATAAAAATGTACTATAATTGAAGCCGCCCTGCACAATCATTGAACCAACAGCATCGCCTAGGCCTACAGTGGTCTCCAAAATTACTGGCACCCCTGACTGGCAAAGCACAAACAATACTTTAAAAAATATAAACAATATAATTATAGAGATAAACTCAAAATACCAACATGTGAGAAATACTGTACTATATTAATGTTCCAATGGAACCCACCAAAATCATTTATTGATATAATTAAAAATCAATGTCCTCCAAATCAAGGTTTCACAATTAATGGCACCCTTAAAGATTATTGTAAATAACATCTACCAAAATTAAACCAGGAATTAAATTCCACTTACTTAAGTGTATCTAAGTCTTAAGGAACTTATTGAGCCATTACATCACTTCCTGTTTCACTAGGGTATAAAAATGAGGTAACACGAATGCAATAACCCTTTGTCATCCAACACCATGAAGAAAACAAAAGTACTGGCAGTTCGGAAGAGACAGATGGTTGTAGACCTTCGTAAAACTGGCAATGGCTACAAGAAGATCCACAAACGATTGAATATACCACTAAGCACTGTAAGACAATTATTTAAAAATTCAAAAGATATGGAACAGTTGAAAACCTCACAGGTAGAGGACGCAAATGCATTTTGCCCCCCAGGATAGGGAGGAGGATGGTGAGAGAAGCAACAAAATCCCCAAGAATCACTGTGAAAAATTGCAGGCCTTGGTGGCGTGTTGGGTCACCAGGTTTCAAAAAGCACCATCAGACGCCACCTGGTGCCACCTCCACAACCACAGGCTCTTTGGAAGGGTTGCCAGAAGAAAGCCCTTTCTGACACCAAGACACAGACTCAAGCGCTTGGAGTTTACCAAACATCATTTAAATTATGACTGGAAGAAGGTGCTCTGGTCAGATGAGACCAAAATTGAACGTTTTGGTCAGATACAGCATCGGTATGTTTGGCGACGAAACAGAGATGCATACAAGGAGAGGCACCTCATACCCACAATGAAATATGTTGGTGGTTCAGTGATGTTTTGGGGCTGTTTTAATTCCAGAGGTCGAGGGGCATTGGTTAAGATTGATGGCATAATGAATTCCACTAAGTATCAGGCGATTTTGACTGACAATCTGGTTGCCTCTGCCAGAAGGCTGGGACTTGTCTTGTTGGAAAGTCCACCTACGGCCAATGACCCAAAACATACCTCAAGATCCACACAGAAATCGTTCTGTGACAACAAAATCAATGTTCTGCCATGGCCATTTCAGTCGCCGGACCTAAATCCAATAGAAAATCTGTGGGCTGAGATGAAGAGGTCAGTTGATAAGCGCAAACCCAAGAATGTGAAGGATCTTGAAAGGATCTGCATAGAGGGATGGTCCTAAATCCCTCCTAATGTGTTCCTTAACCTTGTCAAACATTACAAGAAAAGACTCCATGCTGTTATCCTTGCCAGAGGTGGTTGCACTAAGTACTAAATGAGGAGTGCCAATAATTATGAAACCTTGATTTTAGTTACATTTATTTTGTATTAAATAATTGTACGATTTTGGTTGGTTCCATTGAAACATAAATAAAGTACAGTATTTCTCACATGTTGGTATTTTGATTTTCTCTCTATAATTATATTGTTTATATTTTTTAAAGTATTGTTTGTGCATTGCCAGTCAGGGGTGCCAGTAATTTTGGAGCCTACTGTACAGTCGTGGTCAAAAGTTAAGAATGACACAAATACTAATTTTCACAAAGTCTGCTGCCTCAGTTTTTATGATGGCAATTTGCATATACTCCAGAATGTTATGAAGAGTGATCAGATGAATTGCAATTAATTGCAAAGTCCCTCTTTGCCATGAAAATGAACTTAATCCCCAAAAAACATTTCCACTGCATTTCAGCCCTGCCACAAAAGGACCAGCTGACATGTCAGTGATTCTCTCATTAACACAGGTGAGAGTGTTGACGAGGACAAGGCTGGAGATCACTCTGTCATGCTGATTGAGTTAGAATAACAGACTGGAAGCTTTAAAAAAGGAGGGTGGTGCTTGAAATCATTGTTCTTCCTCTGTTAACCATGGTTCCCTGCAAGGAAACATGTGCTGTCATCATTGCTTTGCACAAAAAGGGCTTCACAGGCAAGGATATTGCTGCTAGTAAGATTGCACCAAAATCAACCATTTATCGGATCATCAAGAACTTCAAGGAGAGAGGTTCAATTGCTGTGAAGAAGGCTTCAGGGTGCCCAAGAAAGTCCAGCAAGCGCCAGAACCGTCTCCTAAAGTTGATTCAATTGCGGGATCGGGGCACCACCAGTGCAGAGCTTGCTCAGGAATGGCAGCAGGCAGGTGTGACTGCATCTGCACGCACAGTGAGGCGAATACTTTTGGAGGATGGCCTGGTGTCAAGAAGGGCAGCGAGGAAGCCACTTCTCTCCAGGAAAAACATCAGGGACAGACTGATATTCTGCAAAAGGTACAGGGATTGGACTGCTGAGGACTGGGGTAAAGTCATTTTCTCTGATGAATCCCCTTTCCGATTGTTTGGGGCATCCGGAAAAAAGCTTGTCCGGAGAAGACAAGGTGAGCACTACCATCAGTCCTGTGTCATGCCAACAGTAAAGCATCCTGAGACCATTCATGTGTGGGGTTGCTTCTCAGCCAAGGGATTGGGCTCACTCACAATTTTGCCTAAGAACACAGCCATGAATAAAGAATGGTACAAACACAACCTCCGAGAGCAACGTCTCCCAACCATCCAAGAACAGTTTGGTGACGAACAATGCCTTTTCCAGCATGATGGAGCACCTTGCCATACGGCAAAAGTGATAACTAAGTGGCTCGGGGAACAAAACATCAACATTTTGGGTCCGTGGCCAGGAAACTCCCCAGACCTTAATCCCATTGAGAACTTGTGGTCAATCCTCAAGAGGCGGGTGGACAAACAAAACCCCACAAATTCTGACAAATGGGATTGTGGCCCAGAAGTGAATTGACAGCATGCCAGGGCGGATTGCAGAGGTCTTGAAAAAGAAGGATCAACACTGCAAATATTGACTCTTTGCATAAACTTAATGTAATTGTCAATAAAAGCCTTTGACACTTATGGAATGTTTGTAATTATACTTCAGTATACCATAGTATACCCCTGGTTCTCCTCAGACTTGACTTCCCTTGACCAGCACAAAAACATCCTGTGGCGTACTGCATTAGCATCGAATAGCCCCCGCGATATGCAACTTTTCAGGGAAGTTAGGAACCAATATACACAAGCAGTTAGGAAAGCAAAGGCTATCTTTTTCAAACGATATTCAAACGATATTATAACCACGATCGATAATAGACTGTGTACTGTGCAGCCGTCTTCATCGACCTGGCCAAGGCTTTCGACTCTGTCAACTACCGCATTCTTATTGGCAGACTAAATAGCCTTGGTTTCTCAAATGACTGCCTCGCCTGGTTCACCAACTACTTCTTATATAGAGTTCAATGTGTCAAATCGGAGGGCCTGTTGTCTGGACCTATGGCAGTCTCTATGGGGGTGCCACAGGGTTCAATTCTTGGGCTGACTCTTTTCTCTGTGTATATCAATGATGTCGCTCTTGCTGCTGGTGACTCTCAGATCCACCTCTACGCAGACGACACCATTTTGTGTACATCTGGCCCTTCATTGGACACTGTGTTAACAAACCTCCAAACGAGCTTCAATACCATACAACACTCCTTCCGTAGCCTCCAACTGCTCTTAAACACTAGTAAAACTAAATGCATGCTCTTCAATCGACTGCTGCTGGCACCCGCCCACCCGACTAGAATTACTACTCGACGGGTCTGACCTAGAGTATGTGGACAACTACAAATACCTAGGTGTCTGGTTAGACCGTAAACTCTCCTTCCAGACTCACATTAAGCATCTCCAATCCAAAGTGAAATCTAGAATCGGCTTCCTATTTCGCAACAAAGCCTCCTTCACTCATGCTGCCAAACATGCCCTCGTAAAACTGACTATCCTACCGATCCTTGACTTTGGCGATGTCATTTACAAAATAGCCTCCAACACTCTACTCAGCAAATTGGATGTAGTCTATCAAAGTGCCATCCGTTTTGTCACCAAAGCCCCATATACTACCCACCACTGTGACCTGTACCCTCTTGTTGGCTGGTCCTCACTACATATATAAATCACTGCTAGGCAAATCTCTGCCTTATCTTAGCTCATTGGTCACCATAGCAACACTCACTCGTAGTATGCGCTCCAGCAGGTATATCTCACTGGTCATCCCCAAAGCCAACACCTCCTTTGGCCGCCATTCCTTCCAGTTCTCTGCTGCCAATGACTGGAACGAACTGCAAAAATCTCTGAAGCTGGAGACTCTTATCTCCCTCACTAACTTTAAGCATCAGTTATCAGAGCAGCTTACCAATCACTGCACCTGTACACAGTCCATCTGTAATTAGCCCACCCAACTACCTCATCCCCATATTGCTTTTTATTTTTGCTCATTTGCACCCCAGTATCTCTATTTGCACATAATCTCTTGCACATTTATCATTCCAGTGTTAATACTAATTGTAATTATTTTGCACCATAGCCTATTTATTGCCTTACCTCCATAACTTGCTACATTTGCACACACTGTATATATATTTTCTGTGGTATTTTTGACTTTATGTTTTGTTTTACACCATATGTAACTGTGTTGTTTTTAATCGCACTGCTTTGCTTTATCTTGGCCAGGTCGCAGTTGTATGTGAGAACTTGTTCTCAACTGGCTTATCTGGTTAAATAAAGGTGAAAAAAAAGAGGGGAAAAAATAGTAACATCTGACGAAAATATTTTTAAAAAAAACACCAATACGTGTGTCATTCTCTCAACTTTTTACGACGACTGTATATGTTCTCTCCCAGATTCATGGATAGAAAGTTTGGAAGATAGCATAAGGTAGCCAGTCCATCCAGTATGCATAATACAGTCCACACGCAAAAGGCAATTAATTCTTTTTTATTTTTTATTTATTTATAGGCTACACCAATTATGTACCAAAGAAACCTTAAATATGTTTTATATATTTTTTTATATACAGTAACAGTCAAAAGTTTGGACACACCTACTCATTCAAGGGTTTTTCTTTAATTTTTACTATTTTCTACATTGTAGAATAATAGTGAAGACATCAAAACTATGAAATAACACATATGGAATCATGTAGTAACTAAAAAAGTAATATATTCTATACTTGAGATTCTTCAAATAGCCACCCTTTGCCTTGATGACAGCTTTGCACACTCTTGGCATTCTCTCAACCAGCTTCATGAGGAAGTAACCTGGAATGCATATATTCTTAACAGGTGTATCCTGGCTGGAAGAATGGGAGGTGAAGCGTGAGGTAATACAGAAGGGGGAGTGCGAGTGCTTCTCAAATGGATTGTTTTATGCATTTTCCACACTCTCGTCCTCACAAGAACGTACTCAAGAGAACATGGTCGGAAAATGCACGCGGAGCATGAGAGTGTGGACCACGGTAGTATGCATATTGAGAAAACGAGAGAGAGAGAGAGCAGGGATCTTTGGTGTTTGAATAATAAGGGAGTATCAACAGGTAAAGCATCAGACTTCCACAATAAGCAGACCTCAAGAGACACTTCACTTATGTCTTAATGGATTTATGCCCATTTAGTATGGCGCCCAGGGAAGCTCATTGAAATAGACACGCACACACACAATCTCTCTGGAGAGCCTCCTTCCAATCGAGTTTAATTCCTGCCTGACATTAAAAACAGATTGGCCAATATGCGGATGCATATAGTCAATAAGAACGGTGAAATTCCCAGAAAACCCTCAATGAAAACCCACGGTTATATTTAAATTTTTGCACTTTTCATGTAGCCTACTTTTGGACAGCTAAAAGCCTAACCACCGATCAACCACCATTATGGACTAAATGTTACATTCCTGTTGCTGCAGGACTGTTGCTGCTGTTGTGACAATATAGGTCAAATTACACTAAGCAGTCCTCACGAGTCAAAACGGGTCCCTGAAAATGGTGCACAATTGTGTACTGAGTCATCTATTTCTACTTCGTGTGATAGGTTACGTCTTGCAATTTCTTTATATATTTTTTGCAATTCGTTTGATATGTTACAAAACCCAATTTGAAAATATGTTACGAATTTGTAAGGGCTTAAGTTCCAGGACTGCATCTTTAAGATCATATACAGTGCCTTCAGAAAGTATTCACACCCCTTGACTTTTCCCAAATGTTGTAGTGTTACAGCTGTAATTTAAAATGGATTAAATTGAGATTGTGACACTGGCCTACACACAATACCCCATAAGATCAAAGTGGAATTATGCTTTTATACTCTTTTTCTAATTAATAAAAAATGAAAAGCTGAAATGTTGAGTTAATAAGTATTCAACACCTTTGTTACGGCAAGCCTAAATAAGTTCAGGAATAGAAATGTGCTTAACAAGTCACATAATAAGTTGCATGGATTCACTCTGTATGCAATAATAGCGTTTAACATGATGTTTGAATGACTACATCTCAGTCAAGCAGTGAATTTCAAACACAGATTCAACCACAAAGACCTGGGAGGTTTTCCAATGCCTTGCAAAGAAGGGCACCTATTGGTAGATGGGTAAAAAAAAGAAAAGCAGACACTGAATATCCCTTTGAGCATGGTGAAGTTATTAATTACACTTTAGATGTTGTGTCAATACACCCCGTCACTACAAAGATACAGACGTCCTTCCTAACTCAGTCGCCGGAGAGGATGGATCAACAACATTGTAGTTACTCTTAACTCAGTCGCCGGAGAGGATGGATCAACAACATTGTAGTTACTCCTAACTCAGTCGCCGGAGAGGATGGTCAACAACATTGTCAATGTAACGTAATTGACAGAATGAAAAGAAGGAAGCCTATACAGAATAAAAAATATTATAAAACATGCATCATGTTTGCCACAAGGCACTAAAGTAATACTGCAAAAAAATGTGGCTAGCAATGAACATTTTGTCATGATTTCAAAGTGGTATGTTTGGGGCAAATCCAATACAACACATTACTGAGTACCACTCTCCATATTTTCAAGCAACGTGTTGGCCGCATCATATTATGGGTATGCTTGTAATCGTTAAGGACTGGGGAGTTTTTCAGAATAAAAAAGAAGCGAAATGGAGCTAAGCACAGGCAAAATCCTAGAGGAAAATCTGGTTCAGTCTGCTTTCCACCAGACACTGGGAGATTAATTCACCTTTCAGCAGGACAATAACCTAAAACACAAGGCCAAATATACACTGGAGTTGCTTACCAAGAAGACAGTGAATGTTCCTGAGTGGCCGAGTTACACTTTTGACTTAAATCTGAAAATGGACCTGAAAATGGTTGTCTAACAATAATCAACAACCAACTTGAAGAATTTTGAAAATAATAAAATGGGCAAATGTTGCACAATCCAGGTGTGGAAAGATCTTAGAGACTTACCCAGAAAGACTCACAGCTGTAATCGCTGCCAAAGGTGCTTCTACCAAGTATTGACTCAGTGGTGTGAGTACTTAGGTAAATATAATATTTCTGTATTTAATGTTTTTAACAAATATGTTTTCACTGTCATTATTGGGTATTGTGTGTAGATGGGTGAGGAGGAAAACATATATTAAATACATTTTGAATTCAGGCTGTAACAACAAATGTGGAATAAGTCAAGGGACATGAATACCTTCTGAAGGCACTGTAGTGCACTACTTTTCCTCAGGGCCCTGGTCAAAAGTAGTGCACCAAGTAGGGAATAGGGTGCCATTTGGGACGCAGGCCTTATCGCACCACTGTCATTTCACAATGAAAATGAAAATGGGCTACAGAGGGAGATAGGTGCATAAAACATGGAGAGATAACTTTGACACATTGAGGACCTGAAGATAGGTGGGGTAGTGTTAGTAGATAAGGGTATGTAGGGTGAGAGATAACCGGGGGTAGTTATGTTATGCCACCAGTCCCATATAGCAAGGGTCTCTAACCTCAATAAGAACCACAGAGGCACACATGAACTCTGGGTAATGGGGAACTCTGGGTAATACACATACATATAGATAGATAGATGGACAATATACAACACACACACAGGCGGGACACACACAGAGAGAGACGTAACACGGAATCAAAGGCAAAGCCATGCCCACACAAACCCACAGGCAGCAATAACACACACACTCATATTAATGAAAAACTATCACACGCCCACCCACTGACACACACACCTTCCGGGAAAGGTGAGGGTGGTCAGGATGCGGTGCGGTGGCTAATCATAACGGAAGCGCCTCTTATTTAAAAAAGGAAGCAGGATCGTTTGTATCAATCAGCGTTAATCCTTAATGTGTGTATTAAAGACAACATGAACTGTCATTTCCTAGCAGAAAACCTTTTTGCCGGGGAATGACCTTAATCAAATTAACCCAGGCTCGGTGCCATAATGTGCTTATTGTCATTTGGTTATAACCACTAATTGAATAAAATCATTTCCAACGACAGAAAACACAAGAGCGCGCGTGTGTGTGTGTGTGTGTGAGCGCACGCCAAGTTATAATGTCAGATTGCCATCCAGTCTTAATAAAGGCCTCTGTGGCTTGATGGAGAGAGAGGGTCAAGTCAAAATGCCTGGCGGAGAAAATAATTAATTACAAAAAGCAACAAGGGGAAAATACATTTAGAAACAAATTACCAAATTAATTAAAACATTTACAATGGAAGACATGCACAATTAAACCGGGGATGATGCTATCATGAATATATGACGGTGTCCTGTTGGGAAATGAATGAAGTGGGTTCTTCTTTTGTTTGGTCAATGACAGAGCTGAAATAGAGACTGATAGATAGATGCCTGGATTAGATGTAATGCCTCTATTATGGCTAGTAGAGTTAATGGAGTCTCATCTAATCTAAAACACACAAGCGTTCCTGCTATCGATTGATTCTGATCTAAATTGACTGTACAAATCAACCTGAGCTGCCAGATAAGAAGCAGAACTGCCAGACAGAAAGCTGAGCTGCCAGACAGAAAGCATAAATGCAACAATAACCAATCTACTGTATATTGTAGCCTATATTTCTCCTGCAACTGTCACTCTGCTTGTTTCCCGGGCACAAAATGGCCAGCTCAAGCCCCAACTGCTCCCTAGACCAGGGCTCTGCAACCCTGTCCCTGGAGAGCTATCCTCCTGTAGGTTTTCAATCCAACCCCAGTTGTAACTGACCTGATTCATCTTAGCAACCAGCTAATTGCTAGAATCAGGGGCATTAGATTAGGGTTGGAGCAAAGAGTTGATGAGGTAGGGTCAAAGCCAGCATGAGGTGAAAGGTCACATCAGCTACACACAATCCCAGTGGTGCCAGGGATCGGGGGGGCAGGGGCGGCTGGCACGGTTTCACCGGACCCTGTCAACCTTCGTAGTGAGTGACTGCTAACAGCTGGGAGCTACGCTAGCTCCCCTGTCGGACACCTTGACCTGTGACCTCTGAGCTGGGGCCACGACAGAGCACCTGGCTTGATATGTCTGGCACACACACACATACCTCTCCTCACGTACTGTACACACACACACAAAAGTATTGTATAATAATGTATGTCTTAAGACACAAATCTCACATCTATGTACGCACCATCCACACACACACAACCCTTCTAGTCTATGCTAAGCCCTGAGAGGTCAGGACAGAGCTGTGTAGGGGTGGCATATCACACCTAGTGAGCAGCCTCTGGACAGCTCATGCAGGACCTTCATGCTAAACTGACTAACAGGCAGCCATCTGAACCACTCACTCACTAAGTAGAGTTTAGCAGACAAGATACACAGGAAATCTAAGAGTGTTTTTATTAAACTGGAAGTTAACAAAATCAAATGTTAGGTTGGTTACAGAGTTAAAAGACTGATAACCCTCCAAGCTCTGAGGAGGAAGCCAACAAGATGGCGCCGACAGACACGGTCGCCCTGTTGCTAGCTCCTAGCACAAGCATTTCACTGCACCTTTTCTACTAGAAAGTAACCTAAAAGAAGCAGTCAGGAAGAAACCTAAGCCAGGATGTAGTTTGCCAAACCAGGAAGTTGCCTAGTGGCCCTCGCGGAGGGACTACTTACCAGCAAGGAGGAAGGTGATGAGGCAGGTCTCTTTGGGCATGTAGAGTTTCAGGCGGGAGCCACTGAAAACGTATTCTACCACCGCCTCAGAGCGGCCTGCTCTCTGGAGGAATGGCAGGAACTGCTTGGCCTTCTGTGTCTCCTGAGAGAGAGGAGAAGGGAGAGAGAGAGGAAGAGGGAGGGAGAGAGAGAGAAAGACAGAGAGAAAGACAGAGAGAGAAACAGTGAGGATGAGGAACTGAAACAAATAAGGATGTTCACCTCAAACATGTTCAGAGTAGCAGCTTCACCTCAAACATGTTCAGAGTAGCAGCTTCACCTCAAACATGTTCAGAGTAGCAGCTTCACCCTATAAATGCAGATCTCCATGGTAATTTGGACGGTCTGATAGTGGATCATACACCTCAGTCTTAGTCTATCCACTTCATGTACAGATGAGTCAATCTAGGTTGAAGCTCATAGCATGGGGTGAACGGACCGATGATTTCACCATGACATTGCTAGGCCTCATCTCGCGCTCTCCCTTCTGGTGAGTCACTGGCTTAATGGGTACGCCAAGGCCAGAATTACAAGCGTGGCTAAATCATCGCCTATTCAGACAGGCTGATGAATCAATGGCAGAGAGAGAGAGTTATATTAAAAAATACACAGCTAGGCAGGCAGGCCAATGCAGCCACAACAAACAAGGCAGTGACTCACTAGCCCTCTCTCTTGATTTAGATGTAGTGGGGTGGGGGGGAAGAGAGATGGTGTTCTGGAAAAACAGATGGATGTCCTGGGTAAGGAGGATGAGGTAATATGTTGTTGACAAGGTAGAACTACTCCATCAAGCACCAGGTTGCTCAGGTTTGCAGAGTGCAAAGTCAAGCAAAGTCAACATTGTTGTGGTGATTCAAGTTACTGGGTAGGAATCTAGCCCTAAACGACAGATAATTTCTCTGTTCAGATGAACTCTTAGGATGGAGAACGGTGGGCAATGGAAATAGGGAAACAGGTGCACACGCACACTATCTGGGCTGGGGGGCAGGAGTCAGGAGGGAAGGATGCAAATATGAAGGGAGGACTGTGTTCACGCAACCTGTACCAGTGTGTTGGTTCAGAGAGAGAGAGAGAGAGAGAGAGAGAGAGAGGTGTCCCAGTGCCATATCCACTCAGCACCCCCCACCTTTGTATGTATACATACTGTACACACATCCCCCTATATTCCATAATACACTGCTCAAAAAAGTTAAGGGAACACTAAAATAACACATCCTAGATCTGAATGAATGAAATAATCTTATTAAATACTTTTTTCTTTACATAGTTGAATGTGCTGACAACAAAATCACACAAACATTATCAATGGAAATCAAATGTATCAACCCATGGAGGTCTGGATTTGGAGTCAACCTCAAAATTAAAGTGGAAAACCACACTACAGGCTGATCCAACTTTGATGTAATGTCCTTAAAACAAGTCAAAATGAGGCTCAGTAGTGTGTGTGGCCTCCACGTGCCTGTATGACCTCCCTACAACGCCTGGGCATGCTCCTGATGAGGTGGCGGATGGTCTCCTGAGGGATCTCCTCCCAGACCTGGACTAAAGACATGATGTCCCAGATGTGCTCAATTGGATTCAGGTCTGGGGAACGGGTGGGCCAGTCCATAGCATCAATGCCTTCCTCTTGCAGGAACTGCTGACACACTCCAGCCACATGAGGTCTAGCATTGTCTTGCATTAGGAGGAACCCAGGGCCAACCGCACCAGCATATGGTCTCACAAGGGGTCTGAGGATCTCATCTCGGTACCTAATGGCAGTCAGGCTACCTCTGGCGAGCACATGGAGGGCTGTGCGGCCCCCCCAAAGAAATGCCACCCCACACCATGACTGACCCACCGCCAAACCGGTCATGCTGGAGGATGTTGCAGGCAGCAGAACTTCTCCGCGGCGTCTCCTGACTCTGTCACGTCTGTCACGTGCTCAGTGTGAACCTGCTTTCATCTGTGAAGAGCACAGGGCGCCAGTGGCGAATTTGACAATCTTGGTGTTCTCTGGCAAATGCCAAACATCCTGGGCTGTAAGCACAACCCCCACCTGTGGACGTCGGGCCCTCATATCACCCTCATGGAATCTGTTTCTGACCGTTTGAGCAGACACATGCACATTTGTGGCCTGCTGGAGGTCATTTTGCAGGGCTCTGGCAGTGCTCCTCCTGCTCCTCCTTGCACAAAGGCGGAGGTGGCAGTCCTGCTGCTGGGTTGTTGCCCTCCTACGGCCTCCTCCACGTCTCCTGATGTACTGGCCTGTCTCCTGGTAGCGCCTCCATGCTCTGGACACTACGCTGACAGACACAGCAAACCTTCTTGCCACAGCTCGCATTGATGTGCCACCCTGGATGAGCTGCACTACCTGAGCCACTTGTGTGGGTTGTAGACTCCGTCTCATGCTACCACTAGAGTGAAAGCACCGCCAGCATTCAAATGTGGTCACCACCTGCAGAACCACTCCTTTATTGGGGGTGTCTTGCTAATTGCCTACAATTTCCACCTGTTGTCTATTCCATTTGCACAACAGCATGTGAAATGTATTGTCAAATCAGTGTTGCTTCCTAAGTGGACAGTTTGATTTCACAGAAGTGTGATTGACTTGGAGTTACATTGTGTTGTTTAAGTGTTCCCTTCATTTTTTTGAGCAGTGTATATCCCCACAGTATTTTTATCCATATAACCCACATCTCTACATAATCCCTCTCGGTAATATCCCTGTGTGTGACACAGGCGGAGAGCTGAGGGGGGCGGTGGTGGGCTGCTGGATGCTATTTGGAGCTTTTTATGAGAATACTCATTACATTAGCCTGGTCGGGCCACCGCAGCCTCCACAGCCCAGATCTCCAGCCAAGACGGAGCTGTACTTTAAGATGGAGGAACATACACACACACAAGAACGCTTGTTCTCCCTGATTGGCAGAAGTCCTCAACAGATTGGCATGGAATCAAGGATCTATTCCTGGGCGGCAGTCAGTCTTCAGAGTGATGGGGAAACAAGCTGACATGGTGATGTGTCGTATCACCCTCTAATATGGCTGCAGTGAAACCCAGAGAGGGCTGCTGAGAGAGCTGGAGCACCTTTAGAGGTGGGACTGGGCAAGATCAACACACACACAGGTACAGACAGACAACACAGAGAAAGATACATGCGTACACACACACTGGAGTACAGCCTCCAATCCTTTATGTGCTTTAACGCACGCGGTCCACGGAGTGTGTGGAGAATGCGCAGAGTAAAATCAAATCTTCATTTAGTGAGCAGCCCAATCAATTTTCATCAGCAGAGACGCTGTCTGCTGCCCCTGGCACATGTAAACAACTTCCTAGATGACTTTATTAATGCAGAGGGGACTATATTTAGATGGGCCTTTATTGCTTTAATACGGGGGGGGGACTGGTATTATGGATATTCCTTAGAGTGATTAATCTATGGGTCAGGTGACAAGGGTTTGTCCTGGGGAGTGGCTTGGGAGAGACTGGAGGGCATCGAGACTGGTGGGTCAAGGTATGGCAATTGCCAATTATATTATCAAGAAGAACGATGGTCCCCAAAATGTTTTGGGGATACTGGACCTGGTGACCTGAGAATGTGTATGAACATTGCACACGCACACACACGCACACACACACACACACACACACACAGACTGAAGGGGGAAAAACACACAACATATAAGACTAGTCACATAACAGTGAACACACACACATCATTATTCCTCAAAGTCCCACACACATTTCTCTCTCCCCCACCCACACTCTCACACTAATCCATCTTACCCCAGAGATATCAGCCACTCTGTGGATGGGGACCTCCTTCTTGCTATGCAGCCCTTTCCCGTTCTTGATTGCCCTGTGATCAATCAGAGGCAGAGAGTGAGAGAGAGTGAGACAGAGTGGCCACAATTACGGTTCATCCCATCATGCAGCGAGTTAAGGAGAAACCATCAGGCCTTTGAGCCGCAGAGGAGAAATGGAGCTGGTGGTAATAAACACTCAGAGAGCCATTCCGGCTCAGAGAGGGGATACAGTTTCCAAGCTCCCCGGCACCACCACGAGGATCAGTGGCAGGGGGAATTCACATGTGTAATCTATACCCTTAAAATGGAAACTGTAATGGTTGGGGGGGACGAGTGAGTGCATTTTCTGTCTGACCCTGGTGCGATGACCACTTGCGTAGATTCCTACTGGAAAGGGCTTGAGTGCTAGAGATGATGACGAAGATGATGGAAACTGTGGCAGTCAGTGTCATCTGTGGGTCAGTGATACGTGTGTTTCACTACTGTGTCTGTGTGTGTGTGTGTGTTTGTGTGTGGAGAATAAGAAATGGAAGGAGGAGATTGCGGAGCCCAGAAAGAGAGAAAAGTATCATGGGAAAACACTTGCACAAACACCAAGGGTGGGTAGCCATCTATCCTCTAACCCTGAGATCTTCATCTTCAGCAGTGTAATAAAGCACGTACTAAATCTCCCGGTGCGCATCCCCATAATTATATTCATAGAACCTGTGTAAAGAGAAGGCCTGATTTAGTGTGCGTGCATGTGTGTGAGACACTCAGCGGCCAATATTTTCGGAGAAAATCAGAGCAGGGAGTTTCTATTGGACAAATTCAGGTAGGTCCTTCCCCGTTTTGTTCGGTTTGCTTCCATTTAAGAAACGTTTTGCAACAGAATCGGCGTAATGAATATGCCCCAGGCCCTGTAGAGGTGCTGATTTACGACACAGGGAAAAATGGCTACCTCTGACCAGTGTTGTTCAATATTTTCCCATGATGCAACACAAACACACACATATCTTCGTATTGTATCCCTAGGGGGAATACACTATTGTTGCATGAGTCAGACAGAAAGCATTTTAATTTAAAGGGAGGTTTAGTCAATCTGGTTAAATCAGTCAGATTTAGTTAATCTGGTTAAATCAGGCAGGTTTAGTTAATCTGGTTAAATCAGGCAGGTTTAGATGCAGTGTAGCATGGAGGGTGTGACTGAGGTAACAAGGCTGATGATATGGCAGACTATCATTAAAGAGGGAAAATACACACAAATTGGGGAAATTGGGTTTATTTAGGGGGTTTGTCAGTTGCCATGGTATTAGTCATCAATAACTTTTAAGCATTATGGGTTTTCACCAAAGCCATTTTGGGGCAGGCTTGTCTTTAATAATGGTTTTCAGCGTTTTCAGCAGTAGAAACCATTTTGGGGCACCATGCTTACCGTGCCTCTGCAGCCAGTAGCTCGTCGTAGTGGGATGAGCGCTGGTCGTCGTCCTGTCTGTAGCGGATGACCGTGGCCAAACCTTTACTAACCAACGCCTCGGCTATGTTACTGTGGAGGGAGCAAGAAAAACTAATAAATGGAAAGAGGGACAGAGAAAAACAGACAGAGAAACAGACAGAGAAACAGACAGAGAAACAGACAGAGAAACAGACAGAGAAAAAGAGTGAGAGGAAACAAAAAAGAAACACGAGCCCAGAAACACGAGCCCAGAAACACTGAAGAAACACGAGCCCAGAAACACTGAAGAAACACGAGCCCAGAAACACTGAAGAAACACAAGCCCAGAAACACTGAAGAAACACGAGCCCAGAAACACTGAAGAAACACGAGCCCAGAAACACTGAAGAAACACGAGCCCAGAAACACTGAAGAAACACGAGCCCAGAAACACTGAAGAAACACGAGCCCAGAAACACGGAAGAAACACGAGCCCAGATACACAACAGAAGAAAGCAAAAGGAAAATGCGAAAGACAATGACTAACAACTAACTAACAAGTCAAGGTGCCGGCAACATGGCGAGGTGAGAGAGACCTTCGAACCACAGCAACCAGACACTGCATTGTTATTTCACAACCACAGAAAAAGGGGAAGGTGAGAGACCGGAGTAGAAAAAGAATGCGGAAGAGTTCGATGTCAGCGCTCCGCAGTTAGCTCAGAGCCCTTGGGCGCCCATGTAGCAGCTAAAGTGGATGGTAGTGAGTGTGCTCGGTGCAGGCTTGTCTTTCCGAAATGAGTTTGTGTCCTCTGGCATGTTTTATTAGCCTGTCGGCACACCAAGACCATCATTGAGAAAGTTTGGTGGCTCCTCGTTGTGGGTGAAATGTTTTTATTAGGTTTTCTGGAGTGAGGGATGAGGGAAAGAGACAGAGACAGACAGACAGACACAGGCAGGCAGAGAGAGACAGGCAGGCAGGCAGAGAGAGACAGGCAGGCAGGCAGGCAGGCAGAGACAGGCAGGAAGAGACAGACAGACAGACAGACAGACACAGGCAGGCAGAGACAGGCAGGCAGAGAGAGACAGGCAGGCAGGCAGAGAGAGACAGGCAGGCAGGCAGAGAGAGACAGGCAGGCAGAGAGAGACAGGCAGGCAGAGAGAGACAGGCAGGCAGGCAGAGAGAGACAGGCAGGCAGGCAGAGGCAGGCAGGCAGAGACAGGCAGGCAGAGACAGGCAGGCAGGCAGGCAGAGAGAGACAGGCAGGCAGGCAGAGACAGGCAGGCAGGCAGGCAGGCAGAGAGAGACAGGCAGGCAGGCAGGCAGAGAGAGCAGGCAGGCAGGCAGGCAGAGAGAGACAGGCAGGCAGGTAGAGAGAGACAGGCAGGCAGAGAGAGACAGGCAGGCAGGCAGGCAGGCAGAGAGAGACAGGCAGACAGGCAGGCAGGCAGAGAGAGACAGGCAGGCAGGCAGGCAGGCAGGCAGGCAGAGAGAGACAGGCAGACAGGCAGGCAGAGAGAGACAGGCAGGCAGGCAGGCAGAGAGAGACAGGCAGGCAGGCAGGCAGAGAGAGACAGGCAGGCAGGCAGGCAGAGAGAGACAGGCAGGCAGGCAGGCAGGCAGAGAGAGACAGGCAGGCAGGCAGGCAGGCAGAGAGAGACAGGCAGGCAGGCAGGCAGGCAGAGAGAGACAGGCAGGCAGGCAGGCAGAGAGAGACAGGCAGGCAGGCAGAGAGAGGCAGAGAGAGACAGGCAGGCAGGCAGGGAGAGACAGGCAGGCAGGCAGGCAGGGAGAGACAGGCAGGCAGGCAGGCAGGCAGAGAGAGAGGCAGGCAGGCAGGCAGAGAGAGAGGCAGGCAGGCAGAGAGAGGGGCAGGCAGGCAGGCAGAGAGAGAGGCAGGCAGGCAGGCAGAGAGAGGGGCAGGCAGGCAGGCAGAGAGAGAGGCAGGCAGGCAGGCAGAGAGAGGGGCAGGCAGGCAGGCAGAGAGAGGGGCAGGCAGGCAGGCAGAGAGAGAGGCAGGCAGGCAGGCAGAGAGACAGGCAGGCAGGCAGAGAGACAGGCAGGCAGGCAGGCAGAGAGAGACAGGCAGGCAGGCAGAGACAGGCAGGCAGGCAGAGACAGGCAGGCAGAGAGAGACAGGCAGGCAGAGAGAGACAGGCAGGCAGAGAGAGACAGGCAGGCAGAGAGAGACAGGCAGGCAGAGAGAGACAGGCAGGCAGAGAGACAGACAGGCAGGCAGAGAGAGACAGGCAGGCAGAGAGAGACAGGCAGGCAGAGAGAGACAGGCAGGCAGAGAGAGACAGGCAGGCAGAGAGGCAGGCAGAGAGACAGGCAGAGACAGGCAGGCAGAGAGAGACAGGCAGGCAGAAGGAATAATAACAGTAGGAGGCTAGTAAACTGCCTCCAATTGAGATGGAGTGTCAAAAACAAAAAAAAGAGAAAAAAACAGTACAAGTCATTTCCCCATCGTTGCTTTGTTTCATTTCTCTGCCTTTTATAAATTGAGACAAATTGAGCATCACATCATGACAGTGGCTTTAATGACTTTCGCATCTTCTGAATGTTACTGTGGAGGCAGATCAGCAAGTGTTGCAAATTGCCTTCAAATTAGACACTTTTAAAAAAGGTTTAAAAAGCATAGTTTTCTTTTCATAGATCTCACGACTGGGATGGGTGAAAACAACATGGTGGATCTTTCGCTTTGACTCATCCAGGTTGTCAGATTAGTGCTTGTTCCAAGGATTGAAACAAGGATTGTATTTATTCTACCTTCATTTATAAAGGCAAGTCAGTTTAAAGAACAAACTCTTATTTACTGATGACCTAGCCTGCCTGGCTGTATGCATTTATAAAGTATCAGGAAATGAGGTTGACGTGTCCTTGGGAAATCAAACAGACCTTTTCCACAACCCTCTCCACCACTCCCCACTCCAATACTAACAAGCTCAATGGTAGTGGTATCTAGGACGTAGCCTATTAGCGCTATCTATCTTGCGCTAGCCCCCCCCCTGCTGAGCCTCTCTCCCTCGCCTTGTGCTAAACGGGTAGAGGGGTCTGGCTCGCCACGTGGAGAGAAATATGGTGCACCGTGAAATACAGCAAGTTTGAGCTGACTCTGCCGTGCTACTACTGCTATAGGTGTTTCCAGAGCCAGGATTGACAAACACTCGTCTGGTCTACTCGTCCTGCCTACAAGCAAGATGACAGAGGTGACAGACGGGGTGACACAGACGTGTTAGGGGTTAGCAGAGGTCGACAGTGCAGGGGGAAAAGTCTGTTTCGAGGTAGGTGTACTCACATGCCGCCGATGGTGACGGTGGCACAGGTGCGTTCTGCAAAGGCGGGGACGGTGCTGGTCTCTGAGGCGCTGGTGGCAGCTCTGATGTAGTCCACCGTGACGTTCACCTGAAACGGCATGTCACAGGAAATGATGTCAGACAACAACTCTCCCGGTGAATGAGGTCAAAATACTCTGAAGCCTGATTTGAAGAGCCATTGGGTCTTCAGTGGATTAGGGACCTCAGGACTCACTGTCAACGTCATATCAGATTATATAGGGTTGAAGACAATGTATGACTGCACACATGGGGAGATATGGAGTCAATGTGTGTCAACGTAATTTATTTTAGTGTTATGTCGGCCTATCATTCATGATTAACATTAGCGATGAATAAAAAACTAGAAAGTTATATATCAGGATATTCTTTTTGACGATATACCGTATCGTTTCGACAATATCGCAATATTATTTTTGCGCTAGTTGGCTGTACCAGCACCAAAACGCTAGTATTTTTCCTTCATAGCTTGTTCTCCATCTTCTTTTTAAATAGGATGTTTATGACTGATCAAAACTTGTTTTCTCATGGCTCGCTCTTGTCCATCGACTTGCAATACATATAGAATTGTGAGAACAAACATGTAACAAAAACAAACTATCATCAACTAGTCAAAGCATTTTAAATAATTAGAAATACTGGTCATGAAAATACAATAGCCAGAACTTTGTGTGTATACGTGTGTGTGTGTGTGTGTGTGTGTGCTGTGTGCTTGAGTGTGTATGGGCTAGTTTCCAAGGTCACCCCCAGTCAGTGTGAATCATGTCAGGCTGGACTGTAGATCACCCCAGAGGAGCACTGGGGCTGTTTATAACTCTACGCTCACAAACACACTCACACACACATGCACCCACACAATCAAGAGGTGGCTGATCACTATCAGACATGGACAGGCTCAGCAGCACACAGTACATGCCTTCTTCCCCAGCGGCTGGAGGAAAACAACAACGTTTAAATAGGGAACAACCATTTCCCCCATTCCTCCCTTCCTGGCCGACAGAGCAAACAGAGAGGCAGGGAAGCAGGGATAAAGAGGATAGGTGGGGACAGGGGACAGGCAATGACATTCCCCAAGCCCAGGATGGGAGCAACAGGGAATCTACAATCCGGGAATCTACTGGCCTGCACATGTTTTCTCCATCATACAGTTCAGCAAACAAATAGCTATTCTGATAGAGAGAACGAGAGCGAGAGAGAACGTTAGAGAGAGAGCGAGAGAGAACGTTAGAGAGCGAGAGAGAACGTTAGAGAGAGAGAGAACGTTAGAGAGAGAGAGAGAGAACGTTAGAGAGAGAGAGAGAACGTTAGAGAGAGAGAGAGAACGTTAGAGAGAGAGAGAGAACGTTAGAGAGAGAGAACGTTAGAGAGAGAGAAGGTCCCAACCGTCCCACATGTTGAGGAAACAAAGAGGGGAGAGGAAACGAGGGGGGCGTTGTCATTCATCTGAGGGCCTCGCTGGACAAGGACACAGTGATGGAGGGTAGTCAGGATTCTAGCAAATGGATGTCCCAGCATGCTCTCTGCTAATGTGGCATCTGGCGAGGGTGGGTGGTAAGATGGGGGTTGTGTGACAGAGTGGTGAAGGAAGAAGATAGAATGGCCTAGCTAGGAGTGGGTTTGGGGCTATAGTGTAACCGTAAAGGGGCCTAAAAGGTGTTGTACTACAATTGAGGACTATGTTGGGCGATGTAGCGTTTTGTACAACAATAGGGCAAAATCTTAGGATTCATCATTGCTGTAGATGATAGATGTAGGGCGTTAGGTTAGCCTAGCGGTTAGAACATTTGGCCAGTAACCAAAAGGTTGCTGGTTCGAATACCTGAGCAGACAAGGTGAAAAATCTGTCGATGTACCCTTGAGCAAGGCACTTGATCCTAATTTGCTCCAGGGGCGCCGTACTACTATGGCTGACCCTGTAAAACAACACATTTCACTGCACCTATCCGGTGTATGTGACAAGAAAACATATTTTTATTATGATTTTTCTAACTTCAAAATGGCTGAAGCATTTACTAATTAGCCTAAATGTTATTGTGTGTGACTGCTATTATAAGTCTTCGGAGGCCATTGCATCCATTTTCATTTTAAAGTAGACCTAACAGAATGAGTGGAAAGTTAACCTATTACAAGCCAAAACACAAGGAAAGGCTCAATTTCCACTTAATATAGAAAACTGCCTGGACTACCCAACATATTACGGTCAATAACATTGCTATAAGATGCTCTTAGTCATATTACCTCCAGCAAACACACACACTTCACAACAGAAAATAAGCATAAAAACCCAATCTGATCGGCATAATGGAAATTTCATTTAGCGCAGACTTCCCGCCGAGGCTCCTCATTTTCCTATAGCGGAACACGGCTGTAAGCTTGTTTGTGCTGAGCCTCAACAAATAAAGCCATTTATTCCCCCCATAAAATATGGTTTTGGTTCATCTGTGCTTTGTGTCGTGTCTCCTCCCCGAATCTACACATGTTCTATAATGGCTCTGCATCATTGGGCAGGGGTAATGACTTTAGATGAGAGGAGGAGGAAGAGAGAGAGGGGGATGAGAAGCAGGAGAAGGAGGAGAGAAAGAGAGGAGAGGAGGTGAAGGAGAGAAAGAGGTAGAGAAAGAGTAGAGGAAATAAAGAGGACAAAAGCAGAAGACTGAAAAAAGGAATAGAACACATTCTCAAGCAGTGCATGACAGAGAGGGAGAGAGTCTGACCCCATTAAGTAAAGTGATGATAGATTAAAAGGTTTGACAAAGCGATGGTAGATTAGAGGATCCAGCAGATTCTCCACAGACCAGTGTGCAGATCTCAAGATAGAGGAAGTCATTTAGAAGATACCCCTAGAGGAGAGGACTGGAGGGGGATATCTGATAAGGAGAGGAAATGTGTTTGTTCCGACTGGGACCAGGGGCTCTGAGATTCGCTTAACTGTGTGTGTGTGTGTGTGTGTGTGTGTGTGTGTGTGTGTGTGTGTGTGGATATCCAAGTGAAGGTAGATATCAGAGTATAGGTGTACAATAAGAAAAAAGCATGCTTGGTCAGACACAGGGCTGTTTCGCTGCAGAGCTCCCCACACCAACCACAGTGTGAGTGGTTGAGTTCAATAGGCTAGATGCAGCGGGG
Source organism: Coregonus lavaretus (assembly GCF_964263955.1). Taxonomy (NCBI): domain Eukaryota; kingdom Metazoa; phylum Chordata; class Actinopteri; order Salmoniformes; family Salmonidae; genus Coregonus; species Coregonus lavaretus. Next base: position 67,147 of record NW_028158306.1, read on the forward strand.
AAAGTCTGTAATATATATTTTATGGATAAAAAAACTGAGCCTCGGCTCTGCTCAAACACGCAGCTGTAATTCCACCGTCTTAAAGCCCCGGGTGGAGAGGGAGAGAGAGACATGACTTCATCGCAGTGTTGATGTGCTCAGATGCCCTGGTGTTGTTAACACAACAGTAAAAGCAGCTGGCTATCATTTAGAGAAGTGGGGCATGATGATGCTGAAGAACAAGAAGAAACCTTTGCTAGTGGAGTGAACTGCAAACTCCACACAACGTCCCATCTGGGATCTGGACCTGGGGACCTAGTGACTCCTGTCAAATGACCAGACAGGTATACAGACAACAACAAAACACACACGCACACGTGTGCATACCGCTATACACACACACACAGACAAATACACACATCCCGACTGCTCCCACTATAGTCAAACTGGCAACACAAGACATCAAACGCCACGCCGTCTCTCACTTTCCATTCCCACACACGTTATATAAAACAACTCTTGCATCCGCAGCATAACAGGAGACACTTTGAGCGGGCCGGGATTATCCGAATGTGCTCTCCCCTGATAAGTGGATTAATGCAACATTTTCATTGGACTTTTTCTGCTGAGGCTGAGACCCGCCGCATTGAAAAGAGGAGCCTCACTACTTATAAAGTTAGCCAAATCTAGCTTTGGATTATGTCACCGAGCGAAACAGCTATTTCAATAGGGGGAAGAGTAGAGAGGGAGTGTGAGAGAGAGCGGGAGAGACGGAGAGAGAAAGAGACGGAAATAGAGCGGGAGGAAAGCACTTCTCTGCAGATTTACCTTAATTACCAGACAAGAGTAAACGTCTAAGGCTTGCTGGCGTCTCGGTCAGTGCGGAGAGGGTGGAAAGGAAGAGAAACGACCTGAAATGGACTCCGGTCCAGTCTAACCACCTGAGGCCTGTGTACAGCACTTCAGAGCCCGTATTCACAGAGGCTCATAGTAGGAGCGCTGATATAGGTATTTTTTAATTCATTACCAATCAAATGACATGGATTATATAATATGGATCTGATCCTAGATCAGATCTTGTGAATAGGAACCTGAAGTCTATGGCCTGAGATTGTACACTGACTGACTGTATCCATCAACGCTCTTGATTTCCTTTCACCGGCGTGTGTGGGGGTGTTAAAGGTCAAATAACACTGACACTATTGAATAAAAAAAATGATAAGTGGGATTCATAACAAATTTTCTTCTCAAGCGTCAAGAGAATGCTTGAATTGAGATGCAGTCTGGTTAAATTCTCTTGAAATTGACATTCTTATATGTAGAAAAATTATATTTATATGACTTATCCCTGAAACTTGGTTACTAAAATGTATTGAAATAAGTTTTATTGTATCACAGAAACATTAACAACAGGAGGGTAGATTGGTATTTTCCTCCACTACTTGTGCAAGTCAAAGAATAACCAACTATCTCCATCACACATTAACAGCTCTTCACTGCTGCTCTGACAGCCATTTGATACGGACACACTCTCTGATAAAATAAACCCTTTGAATATGAATATTGGACACGCTTCATAAAAGATCAAAAGAATTTCCGCCATCTTGATAGAGATGTAGACATAATACTTATTTCATACATCTCTTAAAGCGGAGCACTTTGAGGCTTCCTCTGGATGCGTGCCAACTTACTAAACGGACACTTTGATTGATTGGTTGAGCTTATTGTATTTCAGTGTTGAACACCCTTTATGCTTAGGTTGATGACAATAGGGTTCTGTGGGGAAAAGTGGGTTCAATCCATTGGTGGACTATAATGATACAACATTTGACCCATCATGTAAAACACTCTTTAGGACCACTCGGGACTGAAGAGGGGCACATCTGATGCAGGATGCCCGGAGGGTGAACCCAATTTGGGGATGGCAGCACTCCTTGCACGCAATCCCACCGGATTTCAAGGGAGCGAAGATACCTTGTTAAACTAATATAGTCGGCCGTGCTGTGTGAGGCGAGGGCAGAGCGCGGGCGGCTCGGAGCTGGGGCTTTCGGGCGTACCGTGCCCTCCCGAGCACCAGACGTGTCTGTAAATACTGCAGAGTACCACCATGTCAAGTCCCAATTACCTCGCTTATGAAGTAAAGCGATGGTGTCTGTGGTGTCAAGCGGAGCAGAGCTGAGAGCGCTAAAAGAAGCCACTGCAGGTTCTCAAATGAAGCTACACTGTGTACCCTGGCACAAAGGCTTTAGTACTACATTTACATGTTAGTCATTTAGCAGACGCTCTTATCCAGAGCAACTTAAAATTAGGGTTAAGTGCCTTGCTCAAGTCGGCTCGGGGATTCGAACCAGCGATCTTTCGGTTACTGGCCCAATGCTCTTAACCGCTAGGCTACCTGCCGCCTACTGTCCTGTCAAATATATTCTGTCCTTCCTTGTGTTTGCTGATGAGGTAAAATGATGGTGTCTGTATAGCAGGACACAAAAGCTTTTGTAGGACTGTCAAATCTGCTCGTTCGGTGGTTTAGCTTCGACACTGACTGAGTGAACTGGGTTCACTGACATTTCCCTTTTCTTCATTCAAAACGGGATCAAAACAGAAGCAAAATAGGCCTATATGCAGTCAAAAATCAGCATTTTAGCCCTTTTTGTTCCATGTACGTATTGGTACATTCGCCCAATGACTGGTCTCACACCACTGTACCCTTAAATCAATACAACAACACTTGCGGCTAATCATCTCTGATCCTTCCTTGTCATGCCTTCTAACTCTGGTTGCCATGGCGGCCGAGGGCAGTGTACCTACCTTCAAGGTAATAATAGTTTGGGTATCAACATTTATCTGGGAATCGGCAGAAAAAAAAACATGTATATTCTCAGCTGAGCCGTGTCCTAGCAACAACACAGGCTATTAAAGAATGGGAGGAAACTAGTGATCAGGGTTTCAAATACTTAATATGTGTTGCCTGTTTGAGCTGGGGTGGCTCAATAAACCAATAGAAAACACTTTGTTTGTATGTGTTGCAAAATCTTTTAGTTCTGACTTGATATTTTCCTTTTGTAACCATAAATTGTGAATACAAATCAAATAAAAAGAATGGGGGAATGTTTTGGTCTCTCAGGCTGTATGGATTGGGCTACAGCGAACAGTGAACTGAAGCTCTGCACTTATTCACTTCAAAGAGAATAGGTACAAATGGTGGAGGACCTAGCCTTCTAAAGGAATATACTGCAATGGATGAACACAGCGCCATACAGTGGGGAAAAAATGTATTTAGTCAGCTACCAATTGTGCAAGTTCTCCCACTTAAAAAGATGAGGCCTGTAATTTTCATCATAGGTACACATCAACTATGACAGACAAATTGAGAAAAAAAAATCCAGAAAATCACATTGTAGGATTTTTTATGAATTTATTTGCAAATTATGGTGGAAAATAAGTATTTGGTCACCTACAAACAAGCAAGATTTCTGGCTCTCACAGACCTGTAACTTCTTCTTTAAGAGGCTCCTCTGTCCTCCACTCGTTACCTGTATTAATGGCACCTGTTTGAACTTGTTATCAGTATAAAAGACACCTGTCCACAACCTCAAACAGTCACACTCCAAACTCCACTATGGCCAAGACCAAAGAGCTGTCAAAGGACACCAGAAACAAAATTGTAGACCTGCACCAGGCTGGGAAGACTGAATCTGCACTAGGTAAGCAGCTTGGTTTGAAGAAATCAACTGTGGGAGCAATTATTAGGAAATGGAAGACATACAAGACCACTGATAATCTCCCAAGATCTCACCCCGTGGGGTCAAAATGATCACAAGAACGGTGAGCAAAAATCCCAGAACCACACGGGGGGACCTAGTGAATGACCTGCAGAGAGCTGGGACCAAAGTAACAAACACACTACGCCGCCAGGGACTCAAATCCTGCAGTGCCAGACGTATCCCCCTGCTTAAGCCAGTACATGTCCAGGCCCGTCTGAAGTTTGCTAGAGTGCATTTGGATGATCCAGAAGAGGATTGGGAGAATGTCATATGGTCAGATGAAACCAAAATAGAACTTTTTGGTAAAAACTCAACTCGTCGTGTTTGGAGGACAAAGAATGCTGAGTTGCATCCAAATAACACCATACCTACTGTGAAGCATGGGGGTGGAAACATCATGCTTTGGGGCTGTTTTTCTGCAAAGGGACCAGGACGACTGATCCGTGTAAAGGAAAGAATGAATGGGGCCATGTATCGTGAGATTTTGAGTGAAAACCTCCTTCCATCAGCAAGGGCATTGAAGATGAAACGTGGCTGGGTCTTTCAGCATGACAATGATCCCAAACACACCGCCCGGGCAACGAAGGAGTGGCTTCGTAAGAAGCATTTCAAGGTCCTGGAGTGCCCTAGCCAGTCTCCAGATCTCAACCCCATAGAAAATCTTTGGAGGGAGTTGAAAGTCTGTTGCCCAGCGACAGCCCCAAAACATCACTGCTCTAGAGGAGATCTGCATGGAGGAATGGGCCAAAATACCAGCAACAGTGTGTGAAAACCTTGTGACTTACAGAAAACGTTTGACCTGTGTCATTGCCAACAAAGGGTATATAACAAAGTATTGAGAAACTTTTGTTATTGACCAAATACTTATTTTCCACCATAATATGCAAATAAATTCATTAAAAATCCTACAATGTGATTTTCTGGATTATTTTTTCTCATTTTGTCTGTCATAGTTGACGTGTACCTATGATGAAAATTACAGGCCTCTCTCATCTTTTTAAGTGGGAGAACTTGCACAATTGGTGGCTGACTAAATACTTTTTTCCCCCACTGTACTTCTATCTTTTATATTGACTGAATGGAGTGGTGGAGGGGCATAGAAGAACAAGAGGATAAATAACAGACAATGTTGGGTTCAAATCCCATTTGAAAACATTTGACAAACAGTGCACAAAACATTAGGAACGCCTTCCTAATATTGAATTGTGAACCCCTTTTGCCCTCAGAACAGCCTCAATTCATCGGGGCATGGACTCTACAATGTTTCGAAAGCGTTCCACAGGGATGCTGGCCCATGTTGACTCCAATGCTTCCCACAGTTGTGTCAAGTCGGCTGGATGTCCTTTGGGTGGTGGAGCACTCTTGATACACATGGGAAACTGTTGCGTGTGAAAAACACTGCAGCGTTGCAGTTCTTGACACAAACCTGTGCGCCTGGCACCTACTACCATACCCCGTTCAAAGGCACTTAAATATTTTGTCTTGCCCATTCACCCTCTGAATGGCACACATACACAATCCATGTCTCAATTGTCTCAAGGCTTAAAAATCCTTCTTTAACCTGTCTCCTCCCCTTCATCTATACTGATTGAAGTGGATTTAACAAGTGACATCAATAAGGGACCATGGCTTTCACCTGGTCAGTCTACATCAAGAGCAGGTGAACCTAATGTTTTGTACACTCAGTGTACATTAGCTGGGGTTGATTGAGCATGCCTGTTACAATGGAACCAATAGAATAATGGCAAAAGTTCCAGCCCACCGCCAAACTTGCACTCCATGCAAGGCTAAAGCAATCGCTGAAAGTATTTGAAAGATTTCAAATAGTGTTTGAATCCATGTCTGGTTGGTGTCTCATGCAGATTACATTTTCCATTTGAGATATAGACCTAGTTGATGTGAGGATTTTAGAGTCAGATGCATTGATAACTGTAAATATGTCTACTAATTCTGATGCCGCTGTGCATTTACGTTTTAATCTCGCCCTAATCTAAACAACAACAAGGCCGGGGTGATTAATAGTGTGTTTAAAGCAGAAACAAATCATACTGCCACGGGTGGATCAACTTGGCTGACTACATCTCTACCTTCCATGCCTTATAAAACGAGGCGCTGGAGTGGAAAACCTGCAAAATACCCCGAACACACATACACACACGCTCATTTAAAACACACACAGAAGCACATACACCCACAAACTCTCTCTCTCCCTCCCTCACACACACAGACCCCCCCCCAATCAAGCTCTCGCTCCAGGCACAGGAATGTTTGAGTTGTTTTCTAACACACCCAGGAGTACAACTTCTCTCCGTAAACCACAGCACCACTAGAATGCTGCTTCTGGACTGTCAATGCGCTGGACGTTTAGTGGAGGAAACAGACACATTGGAGGGCCTGAATGCAGAAGAAAAAGATGTCTAGAAGTGTGTGTGTGATTTTATTCCTACGGCGTATCCAACTCGCTTGCGCGTCATTATGCATGCGCATAAACACTTAACAGCGGCGCGTGTGCTGTCGTTTAATCACGCGATAAACCCTGGCATCGTAAAATCACACACACACACAGTATTTTAAATGGGGCCAAACATGATGAACATGCCATTTTCATAACATCCCCAACACAGGTTAAACTCTCTTTTGACACCCTCATTACATGGCTAGATATGGGCTGTTATGCCCCGTGTTGTATGACGAGACAACACACACACTAGGGGTGGAACGCTTCTCCAAACCCACGGTTCGGTACGTATTGCAGTTTTGGGGTCACGGTTCGGTTTCTGTACAGCGGGTAAATGAAATGCCAACAGTTACTGTAGTTCATTTTTGTTTATTTAATACAGAAGTGTGGGTGTTCCTGACTCCATATATGACCATGAGTCATAATGCTCCATGAGAGCACCATCAGCAATATAAATGAATGAAAAACACACGATTACTCATCAACAACACTAGAATAAAGTGCAATATGCATGTGAAATCAATATGTGAACATGGCTCAGACATTGTATAGGCCTATGCTATAGTGTTTTCTTACAAAGAAAAATATGCACACTTGTGTGACTCCTATAAAGGGGGCGTGTAATTTCCCACTCCGGCGTTAATGTGATGTCACTGTTAAGTAGCTCTCTGTAGCTCTGGAGGTCCATCTATCTGTAGTAAGCACAACACAGAAGAACTTCGGCTTCAGCTTGCTTATACAGTGGGGAGAACAAGTATTTGATACACTGCCGATTTTGCAGGTTTTCCTACTTACAAAGCATGTAGAGGTCTGTAATTTTATCATAGGTAGACTTCAACTGTGAGAGACGGAATCTAAAACAAGAATCCAGAAATCACATTGTATGATTTTTAAGTAATTAATTTGCATTTTATTGCATGACATAAGTATTTGATCACCTACCAACCAGTAAGAATTCCGGCTCTCACAGACCTATTAGTTTTTCTTTAAGAGGCCCTCCTGTTCTCCACTCAAAACCTGTATTAACTGCACCTGTTTGAACTCGTTACCTGTATAAAAAGACACCTGTCCACCCACTCAATCAAACAGACTCCAACCTCTCCACAATGGCCAAGACCAGAGAGCTGTGTAAAGACATCAGGGATAAAATTGTAGACCTGCACAAGGCTGGGATGGGCTACAGGACAATAGGCAAGCAGCTTGGTGAGAAGGCAACAACTGTTATTAGAAAATGGAAGAAGTTCAAGATGACGGTCAATCACCCTCGGTCTGGGGCTCCATGCAAGATCTCACCTCATGGGGCATCAATGATCATGAGGAAGGTGAGGGATCAGCCCAGAACTACACGGCAGGACCTGGTCAATGACCTGAAGAGAGCTGGGACCACAGTCTCAAAGAAAACCATTAGTAACACACTACGCCGTCATGGATTAAAATCCTGCAGCGCACACAAGGTCCCCCTGCTCAAGCCAGCGCATGTCCAGGCCTGTCTGAAGTTTGCCAATGACCATCTGGATGATCCAGAGGAGGAATGGGAGATGGTCATGTGGTCTGATGAGACAAAAATAGAGCTTTTTGGTCTAAACTCCACTCGCCGTGTTTGGAGGAAGAAGAAGGATGAGTACAACCCCAAGAACACCATCCCAACCGTGAAGCATGGAGGTGGAAACATCATTCTTTGGGGATGCTTTTCTGCAAAGGGGACAGGACGACTGCACCGTATTGAGGGGAGGATGGATGGGGCCATGTATCGCGAGATCTTGGCCAACAACCTCCTTCCCTCAGTAAGAGCATTGAAGATGGGTCGTGGCTGGATCTTCCAGCATGACAACAACCCGAAACAGACAGACAGGGCAACTAAGGAGTGGCTCCGTAAGAAGCATCTCAAGGTCCTGGAGTGGCCTAGCCAGTCTCCAGACCTGAACCCAATAGAAAATCTTTGGAGGGAGCTGAAAGTCCGTATTGCCCAGCGACAGCCCCGAAACCTGAAGGATCTGGAGAAGGTCTGTATGGAGGAGTGGGCCAAAATCCCTGCTGCAGTGTGTGCAAACCTGGTCAAGACCTACAGGAAACGTATGATCTCTGTAATTGCAAACAAAGGTTTCTGTACCAAATATTAAGTTCTGCTTTTCTGATGTATCAAATACTTATGTCATGCAATAAAATGCAAATTAATTACTTAAAAATCATACAATGTGATTTTTCTGGATTTTTGTTTTAGATTCCGTCTCTCACAGTTGAAGTGTACCTATAATAAAAATTACAGACCTATACATGCTTTATAAGTAGGAAAACCTGAAAAATCAGCAGTGTATCAAATACCTGTTCTCCCCACTGCTTGAGGGTGAAGTTCGTAATGTGTCGGGAGCACTTTCACGAGGTGCTGAAACCCGAAATTCTTCTCAACCACCGAGAATGAGCACATATCCACGGTTTTAAACATACCTATCACTCTTGTAATTACTTTTGCCCGGTCAGAATCAGCTGCGAAGGGCTGCTTGAATGCAGAGGGGAGACGATTAAGTGTTGTTTTTTTGCTCCGGTGGTAGGAATACTGGGGTGATGTCGGCGTAAATGTGTCAACATGTTTCATGTTTGAGGTGTTGGCAGCTGCATAGGCTATTCTCGTTGAGCAGTGGCGACATACTCTCTCTGTCCATCGCCGTTGTATTCTACTGGAAGCCAAAATATTCCCAAACTTGAGATTAACCGATGATGGAGCATCCTCCTGGTTTATCCACCACACCACTCGCCTTCCTACAGAACTAGTTCCCGGCTGCGCCTCACAAAAGGACAGTTTGAAATGCGGAAATTAAGATTCAAATTTTGATTACAATGAGTGCATAGGCTATAGTTGTTTAACGGAATGGACAGATTTTTTATTTTTTTTAAACTCAGATTTACTCAAGAGGCATAGTGTTTTTAAAAACCGTTTTTTAAAAATGTACTTTGGGTTCACAGTGCGGACCGAACCGAGGTCCCCGTACATTTACATTATTTAGCAGACGCTCTTATCCAGAGCGACTTACAAATTGGACGGTTCGGTACGAATACATGTACCGTTACACCCATACCACACACAGAACTGCAATAATTATCTCCTCTCACTCCGTTAAACCATGTTAGGGGGGGTTCATTTAACTGTGTTTTTGCACTTTGACAGTAAGAACTTCTGACTTAATTCAGTCTTCGCAAATCACAAATACCACGCCGCCATCATTATTGTCGCTTCACTCTACACTAGCTTCGAGGGAGAATATAGAATATTGAGTCATTAAAAAATCATTAACATTGATGATTAAAATGAATATGAGGGGGGTGACGAGTTTCCAAACTCTTATTGAATACTAAACTCTCATGGCCCCTTGCTCAGTGCTGTGAAAAGCCCATAGGATTGTGTCTGCCTGCGTGAGTGTTTTGCAGTCTCTCTTTAGCTTAGTACTTCAGGCCCTGCTGTGAAGACAATGTAAAACTACATTGGCCCAGCATGTATGGGACCCAACAAATCAGTACTGTGAGATGTAAGGCCCAGATCTGGAGCGAACAGATTGAATCTCCTGATTAAAATCAAATGGTCAGTCAGTGTATGAGGTAGGGACTAATCGGATGTCACGTGACATGAAGCAAACAAGGTAAAATAGCATAGCAGGTGATGTATTACAGGTGTGTGTGTTTCAAGACAACATGAAATCAAAAGGATGATCTAGACCATTGGTTCCCAACCAGGGGTACTAGACCCCCTGAGGGTACTGGGTCTATCCACAGGGGGTACTTGAGAAGACTCATGTGACCATAGGCTTACTGGTAAAACGCACATGACGGGGTACTTCAGGGGTACTCCGGGCAGAGAAAAATTCAGTAACCGAAAAAGGTTGCGAACCACTGATCTAGACTACACTAGATCTTCAGTGAGAACCTCTGGAGCAGATCTAGTCAACTACAGCTCTACGTGAGTGGGATGTTGTGGGCGTGGTTCTCTTACCTTCTTGCCAATGATCTTCTTCCTCATGAACTCGCGGGCCTCGAACATGTAGGGGATGTCGTAGATGGGACGGAAACGCTTGTCTTTGTTCTTCTCCTGCAGAGAGAGAGACGGACAGAGAGAGAGAGCGAGAGACAGACAGAGACAGAGAGAGACACAGAGAGAGAGAGAGAGAGACAGAGAGAGAGAGAGAGAGAGAGAGAGAGAGAGAGAGAAAGACAGACAGACAGAGACAGACAGACAGACAGAGACACAGAGAGAGAGAGACAGAGAGAGAGACACAGAGAGAGAGACACAGAGAGAGAGACAGGATGAGAAAGAGAGAAGGGGAAATCAGAGGGGGACAGAAAGAGAGAAAAAGTTATTAAAACGCATTCAAACACTGACTTCCTTCCATCCATCCTTCTCATCCTTTAAAGCCTTCTTGTTTCTCTGCAGATGTGGCCTCGGCTTCCCCTTCCTCCCTTCCTCTCTTCCCCACCAGTTTGAATCCCCACTGCACTGAAAGCTGCTGGGCTGTTGGTTACCGTTCCCACTAAGGAGTCCTGTCACCGGGGAGATGTGATGAGGAGTGGTGCCATTGTTCCATCTCGCTCATTAACACTCCGGCATGAAAGACAGCATCACACACACACACACAAACACGTGCAAATACACACACAGCAGGAACAGAACATAAATAGACTCATTTGCATTTTCAAAGGAGTGATTCTTTTTTTCCATCCTTCAGTATCAGGGAGACACACAGGCGCAGGAACACAACAATTACAGTGAATGACAAACACACCCACACAAAGAAATGACACACGCACAAATGCAAAAAAAAATAAGGCTATGGATTACAATAGCTCTGTGTTTACCGCCCATGCCCCTCCTCCATTCTATGAAGACCATTATTATCTCTCCCCACACACACAGCGCTCGCCCTTTCCTCTCCTCCTTTGGGACGTTCTATTCTTTCTCGTGTCGGGGCTGACATGTGCGCTGTGCAGCTGAGCATATGGAAAGTTCTGGAGAAGAGGCAACAGGGGGCAGTATGTTTGTGTGTGTCTCTCACAGGAGCACAGGCCTCGGGGACGGGAAGCCCACCCCATAGTTCATAGAAAGAGAAACCAACGTTACAACAAAACAGCAGGCCACACCCACGCTCCATTTCTATTGGAATACATTCCCTCTGAAAGTACTTACCTACGCTAGCTAAGTGCCCTTAGTGAACACCGTAAGGCACCATTCAAAAATTGTTGACCTGACCGTGTGAGCCGAGGCACCTGACTTCACAGGAGGGACTCCAGCCACAGCAAAAATCACAATCTTAACCGCTTAATGTGGTTTCCGTTAACCTTAGCCAAAGTGTAATGATGTTTGGGTCGATTAGCTTCCCCCCCTTTTATTTTCCTCTCCCTCCACGGCTCAGTGAAGCGCAGTGCTTTTGAGAGGTAAGCTAATCAATCTCACACCTGGCCAATGGAACTCCCCTCCTGCTGATTCCCAGAGCCGCCGTCCTCCATTTTGTTTACCCAAGGGCTTATCACAAAGGCCTTTCATTGAAGCACAGTTACCTTGGGATGAGGGGTCTTTGGTATACTGCCTAGGGAGAAGAGTCCACCATTTTGTGTTTAAAGAGGCTTATCACAAGGCCTTTCAATCAAACCCAGTTACCTTGGAATGAGGGCTTTTCCTATACTGCCTAGGGACTGAATCCACCATTTTGTATCTAAGGAGGTTTACCACGTGGCCTTCACCTCAGGGCACAGTTACATGGGTGTTAATAGGCTTTCACTGAGCTGACTCTCCGAAACTCCTCCATTTTGGGTCTGCCAAGGCCTATTATGAGCCCATGGTACCATGCCCAGATACAACTACACTTGGGTCAAGACTACTCTCGCTACTTCACCTCGCAGAAAGACACTCAAACATTTGTTGATGAGATGTTTCGCTCAAGAAAGGATCCAAGTCAGGAGGGAAAAATACCTAAATGTCAGCTGTACTGTTTTGTGCCAATTAGAGAGAGGGAGAGGATACATACCTATAGTCTCCCCTGTTCTACAGAGGAGTGTGAAACCCCTCAGGAGGGAACGAGAGAGAGAGAGAGAGAGAGAGAGAGAGAGAGAGAGAGAGAGAGCGAGAGAGAGGGAGAGCGCGCAGTGGGGAAATGAGAGAAAAATGAAGTGAAAGACTGACAGATAGCGAGGCAGACAGAGACTTGGGGAGGAAGAGAGAGCGGAAGAGGACAGCCTCTATCCATCTAAATCTCAAACTATAAATATCTGTGTAGTCCCTAGAGCGGACACATCGAGCCCATGTGACCCAAGGACGCATCTAATGTCACCTTGTGTGAGGACACAGTGTCCCAGTAACCATGGCAATGGAACACAAAAGGACAAGCGGTTGGAAGCGAGAGATGGAAGGAAAAGGCCCCAAATCACTTTTAAAAAAGAGGGACATAAAATGATTCCACAACGCCTGGGATGGATAGGCATCGATCCGCAGGAACCACACAATATTTTACCCTGCGACGGGTCTAATGTACTTTGTATGACTCGAGCTACTGAGCCTTCATATAAACTGGCCATATAAACTAATATACTGTTCTACTGTCAACTGTTCATATAAACTGGCCATATAAACGAATATACTGTTCTACTGTCAACAATTGGTGATGACTAACGTCAGCCTCATCCTGCTTCCATCTTTTACAGCGCATGTGGTCCTCTGTAGCTCAGCTGGTAGAGCACGGCGCTTGTAACGCCAAGGTAGTGGGTTCGATCCCCGGGACCACCCATACACAAAAATGTATGCACGCATGACTGTAAGTCGCTTTGGATAAAAGTGTCTGCTAAATGGCATATTATTTATATTATTATGATAGAAAATGTCTATTTACACAACAGCTCAAAACGCTGCTCTGCCCATTTCACAGTCCTGTAGGCCCACTGATGTTCATGGAAGGTAGCGTGTCTGTACAATACACACTCAAGCTCACTCTTAACATTTTAGTCATTTAGCAGACGCTCTTATGCAGAGCGACTTACAGTTAGTGAGTGCATACATCTTTTTTTTTTTTTTCATACCCCCCGTGGGAAACGAACCCACAACCCTGGCGTTGCAAACGCCATGCTCTACCAACTGAGCTACATCCCTGCCGGCCATTCCTCCCCTACCCTGGACGACGCTGGGCCAATTGTGCGCCGCCCCATGGGTCTCCCAGTCGATGCAGTGCCTTAGACCACTGCGCCACTTGGGAGGCCAGTGGATGGCCTTAAAGGATGGCATCGATCTGTGATAAATGACGCAGAGCAGAGAAACAGGGGATGTGTTCTAATACCCATTTAAGGCGTCATTCCCTTCATTAACAGTGACAATATTGAAAGTAGACAAGGATAGGAAGCCATTTCAGAGGATTGAGACAGTCAGATATATAACCGTACTGGTACTGTAAATTCAACAAATTCCATGGTTTTCCCTAAATCCTGGTTGGAGGATTCCTGGAATCAGGAGGGAATAAGAAGGAACTGTAACCATGAAAAAATCCAACCATGACTTCTGGAAAACCAGCGAATTTATTGAAAAAGTTCCCGTAATTTCGGGAAGTTGTCCATAATTCACTGACTCAACACAAAGAGGAAATCATATAGAATGGGCTAGCTAGCCAATACTCTGCCAACGCGAAAGGCACCATTATATCCAATGCTAGAACTGAAGTGACCCTTATATCAACATTATTCCTCACCTCGCCCCTCTGGGCCATATATTCTATTTGGGGTAAATCCTTTCACTCTAAATGACCCCTGGTTGAGACAAAATGTATGACTAGCACAAAAACATGACACTGGCTGTGTAGCTGTAGGGGATTGAAAACAACAAAGTGGAGAGGGGTCGCGACCTACTGACCCAGAGGACGGGGGTCGTGTGGTGTGGAATGTGCTGGTAGGGGGGAGGAGTGTAGGTGTGGGGGATTGGGGATGGATGTGTGTGTGTGTGTACAATGCCTTGTAAAAGTATTCAGACCCCTTGGATTTCTTCGCATTTGATTGGGTTACAAAGTGGGATTCAAATTGATTTGTCATTTTGTCAACAATGACACAAAATACTCTGTCAAAGAGGAATATATATATTTTTATTAATAAAAAATAAATAACTAAAATAGTCGTTGCATAAGTATTCAGCTTCCTGAGTCAATACATGTTAGAAAGACCTTTGGCATTGCTTACAGCTGTAAGTCTTCTTGGGTAAGTCTATAGCTCTGTCAATATGTTGGGGATCATGACTAGACAGTAATTTTCAAGTCCTGCCATAGATTTTCAAGCAGATTTAAGTTAAAACTGTAACTTGGCCACTCAGGAACATTCACTGTCTTCTTGGTGAGCAATTCCATTGTAGATTTGGCCTTGTGTTGTATGTTATTGTCCTGCTGAAAGGTGAATTCCTCTCCCAGTCTCTGGTGTAAAGCAGACTGAAGCAAGGACTTTGCCTGTGCTTAGCTCCATTCAGTTTATTTTTATCCTGAAAAACTCCCCAGTATTTGCCGATGTCAAGCATACCCATACCATGATGCAGCCACCACCATGCTTGAAAATAAGGAGGCAGTTACTCAGTGAAGTGTTAGATTTGCCCCAAACATAACGGTTTGCATTTAGGCCAAAAGGGATATTCCTTTGCAGTATTACTTTAGTGCCTTGTTGCATCACTGCCCTTCTTTATGAGGCTTTCGAAAAGCTTCCTTGGTCTTGACAGAGGACGGGTTAGTCATTCAAAACTCATGTCAACTCTTATTTCACACAGCCCATATAACTTGATGTGTTAAGCCAAATTGAATTCCTATACCAAAGTAGCCTTGCCTAAACAAAGGGGCTGAATATTTATGGAACAACTATATTTTTGTTTCAAACTTTTTATTGATCTTATCAACAACAAAAAATGAATAAACAGTATTTCAAAAAAAATATCAATTTGAATCCTACTTTGTAACACAAACTGTGAAGAAATCCAAGGGGTCTGAATACTTTTGCAAGGCACTGTATGTGCTGTGCGTGGAGTGCGTTTTTGTGTGTGCAGACTCCACAGTGTGTATGGTGTGTATGTGCTGTGCGTGGTGTGCGTTTTTGTGTGTGCAGACTCCACAGTGTGTATGTGCTGTGCGTGGAGTGCGTTTTTGTGTGTGCAGACTCCACAGTGTGTATGGCGTGTATGTGCGCAAGCTAGCCTGTAGAGAGACAGCGAACATTGAAGATGGAACTGTACATTGGGGGCCTTTGAGAGAAACGGCCTGCATTTAAAACCGCATGCGTAATGACCTCCCTAAATAAATGAGCATTAAACAGTTGTAGACTGGGATGGAGGGAAAGAGAGGAGAGGAGTACACACTGCCTGAAGCGAGAACAAAGGCATACATGGCACTAGCTCAAAAACACAAACACACCCAAGCCATTTGTCAACAACCACTGTGCTTGCGCACACACACACACACACACACCTGATTACACTGGGTGCCTTCTTAACCCTAGCTCTATGAAACACAAACAAACTAGCACATCCCTCAATCTTTCACTTCAGCGAACATGCATTATACTACTTTCATATGCAGTCAACCTAGTCTGAGGGCCAGTCTCTTTAGCGAACATTACACTCCTTGTCATTGCCAAAGAGACTGGCCTTTCGGCAATATCAACGTTCAATATGCGCTGGATTTACAGCGGAGTTGCTCATTGGTTGTTGGAAATAAGATATTTTCCATGACAACATGTGGACACTCAAAAATAGAATTATAATTTATAACAAAGTCAAAAACATTCAGCTGTTAGCTAGGCAAGTCGTATTTTGAGATGTTTTGTGGTTGAAATTGCAGTATGTATTTTTGAGAATTTAGACATGAGCTAGCAACTTTTGACAGACTTTTGTCTTGACAAACAAATTGGTTGCTTAGGAACCATGTTCTGTGGAGAAAAAGTAATATAGTTCCAATATTTACATAATCTTTGTGATTGGAGGATAGCTGTGAGGGTGATAGAATCAGTATCAACTCCTAAAACTCATTAATGATAGAATGTTTATATTTGAAGATGGCAGCGAGGCCAATCTCTTTGGCACATGACGGAGTACAGGGAACTATACATTCCAAAAAATAAATAAAATAAAAAACATTGTAAAGTGGTTATCCCACTGGCTATAAGGTGAATGCACCAATTTGTAAGTCGCTCTGGATAAGAGCGTCTGCTAAATGACGTAAATGTAAATGAGTGGACTAGCTAAAGAGACTGGTACCCAGGCTACAGTCAGACTTTTACTATAACATCCCCATCCTCCACAATCTTCAACGACACACACATTTAAAATAAAAACATCAGAGTACTCCTTTTTCTGGGATAGTCATCATGTGAAGTATCCTGGGGTAATATGTTTTTATTTATTAAAGTCACAGCAGCTTTCCCCCTTTCTCTTGGGTCTGGGTGCGTTTTCCTTACTACCGCGTCACACAATGCTACGCAAGTTGTCTCATTGACGTAGCTAGCTAACACACTCTCCGCTAACTCCACTGTCAGTCTCACTGAGGACAAACATCATCTTCTCTCCTTTGCCTACTCTATCGTAGGATATGACATAAGGGCTGCTGGGTTGTGCGTGGGCAAAAACTTTCAGCCAATCGCAGGCGAGGAGGGCGGGGTCCAGCCAGCGTAGGGGAAGTGTCAAACAGCCAATGGGGTGTGAGATGAGTCACGGGGGGACGACCCCAGACGACAGGGTCAGCGCGCCACGCTGGAGGCCACAGGCACAACAAACGAAGAGAACGCATGGCGAGACATGAGGAGGGAGGGTGGAAGAGGGGTATGAGGGCATGAGCGGTGAGGGAGTGAGATAGATGGAGAGAGAGAGAGAGAGAGAGAGAGAGAGAGAGGTGAGGGCATGAGCGGTGAGGTAGTGAGATAGATGGAGAGAGAGAGAGAGAGAGAGAAAGAGGGGTGAGGGCATGAGCAGAGAAAAACAGACACAGAAAGAGGGGAAGATCAAGGGAATATAACATCTTCCACTAAATACAAACACGTACACAGACTGAAAAATACCACCAGGCACTTGATGGCAAAATAGATGCTGCACGCAGAAGCATGACACACATACAGTCTA
>NW_028158305.1:0-66244 GCF_964263955.1 Coregonus lavaretus
CGGCCAGGGTCTGCCATTATGAACAGCGACCCTGGAGCAATTAGGAGTAAGTGCCTTGCTCAAGAGCACGTCGGCAGATTGTTCACCTCGTCGGCTAGGGGGATTCGAACCAGCGACCTTTTCTGTTACTGGCCCAATGCTCTTACCGCTAGGCTACCCAACACCGTATTAGCCTGGGTGCCAGTCAGTTTTTTTTCTTCCCAGCAAATACATTTGTCTGGCTTGACAATGGAGCAATGGGGTTGGTGTAACAGGTTTCCCTGTGCTTTATCTAACAATATAGATTCCTTCCTCACACGGCTTCAGGGAGTAAGGTAACGAAGCTAACTCTGTTCCATTGGCAAGATGACACACAGATGTGGGACTCAGGCTAGCGAACCGAACGAAGCCCTGTCCTTTGGACACCCCCAGGTGAAGGAAAGATAGCTTCAGTCCCAAAGCAGAGCGCTTTTGGGATAACGTTTCCCCCCTAGGTACAGATCTAGAATCAGCTTTCCCTCCCCCAAAATCCTAACCTTAACCATTAGTGGGGAAAATGCTAAACTGACCAGAGATCAGCGTTTAGGGGCCAACTTTAGGGGCCAGCGTTTAGGGGCCAGCGTTTAGGGGCCAGCGTTTAGGGGCCAACTTTAGGGGCCAACTTCACCCTACAAAAAAATCAAAGCGGTCAGAGATACAGCTGTATTATGTATTTACGTATAGAATTCTAATTCTATAATTCTAATTATTATAGTAAAAAACCATAGTAACACAAACAAATGTATAAAATACTGTTGATATACTATAATAAAAGGTGTTTGTTGATTTAATATTGCAGACAGAGTAATACAAACAACCTCGTCTGAAGACCCGTTAAAGACAATGGCTCTGTCCCAAATGGCAACCCTATTCCCTATATAGTGCACAACTTTTGACCACAGTAGAGCACTAGAGGGGTGCACTTTATAGGGAATAGGGTGCTATTTCGGACACCGACAATTAGTTGTCCGTCATTGCCACGTATATTTTGATTTTATTATCATTAAAGAACAAATGTTTTTTACACAACGATATTTCTAAAGTGAGATACAAAGAGTATTGAACAGTCACCATTATAGAAAGAGTTGTATTATAAGGTTATAGAATAAGGCCAGCGCAAAGCAACCCTGTTCTTTGCCACGCTCCCTTTGGACAAGTCTCATGTAACAATGTCACAAAAAAAGGTTTCCGGTAACTTTCCCAACATTCCCAGGTTTTCCAGAATTCCTGGTTGGAGATTCCCGTAATCAAGAGCCAAAAAAACAGGAAATCCAGGAATCCTCTAACCGGGATCTCTGGGAAAAACTGGGACATTTGGGAAAGTTACCGGGAAATGTCCAACCCTAGTCAGAATCCTCCTGGCTACATACTGTATGCTGCTGTATGTGATCAGCTATAGCTTATAACCTGTTATAAGAGCTTATAACCTCTCTATACTTACCAGACAGCAGTAAAAAAAAAAACAGTTCTCATTTTCCGGCTTCCAACTGGTAAATAAACAACATCCAACAACCTCCCAACTAGCCTGGTACCAGTCTGTTCGTGCTATCATTCCAACTGTCATTCCAACTTGTCATGCCAAACAAAAGGCAAGGAGTGGAATGATTGCACAAATAGACTGGTGCCCAGGCCACCTCCCAACCACTTCCTTAGGTAGTCACCCTGCACACCACTGTTGGACAGCACACAGTAGGTTGCTCATGTATAGAACATAACATAATATATAATTTACCTTATATTTTATTCATAATATAATAATGTAGTGTAATGTAATGTAATATAATATTTATAATATCATAATATAGCCAAGGCTTGCGGGGTGAATCGACCCAGGATTAAAACTCTCTCAGAGGAAGTGAGGTTCTTTGCTGAGACAAACAGATCCACGGTTTTATCCCAAAATGGCACCCTATTCCCTACGTAGTGCACTACATTGACCAGAGCCTTATGGGTCCTAGTCAAAAGTAGTGCACTATATAGAGAATAGGGTGCCACTTGGGATGAACCCATCTTTTCATATGCAGTTAAGGAACAATAAGCTTCACCCAGCCAGTCCCAGCCCACGGCATGGTCAGACCAGCTGCAGGAGCTAGTCTCTGCCTAGGACTGCCTCTACACCACACCATCTCTCTCTCCCTCTCCCTCTCTCTCCCTCTCCCTCTCTCTCCCTCTCCCTCTCTCTCCCTCTCTCTCCCCTCTCTCTCCCTTCTCCCTCTCCTCTCCCTCCTTCTCGTTGAATGTCTCTTTCTCTGGAGTACTAGTTTAAGTGCCAAGAAGTGATAGGCTTCACCACTGTGCAAACTGCATTAGATCATCGTTTACAAACATAGAAAAAAAAAACTATAAAAACAACCCAGAATATTATGAAAAGTAACTTTCTCTTGGTCTGTTTTCTCTTTAGTTATACAGGTCTCCTTCAGATGTTATAGTGCATCTGTTTCTGGTTGTGGACAGGATTATAGGAGTAGCAGTAAACATACAGTATATCCACACAT
The DNA here is from genome assembly GCF_964263955.1 of Coregonus lavaretus. Taxonomy (NCBI): domain Eukaryota; kingdom Metazoa; phylum Chordata; class Actinopteri; order Salmoniformes; family Salmonidae; genus Coregonus; species Coregonus lavaretus. The sequence continues at coordinate 2,514 of NW_028158305.1, forward strand.
TTGTGCGTACATTTATACAAATATACAAATGCATGTAGACATACATACATACATTAGTACTTGTACATGTTATATGCATCACTTGAACATACTTGTGTTTGTGTTAATAATATCTTTGTTTTTAAAAATCCAACCCTACATTCAGTAGAGTGCGATCCCCTCCATAAGGGGTGACCCCCCGCAGACACTGCAACACATTGGCACCATCATCATCATCACTCAGTAGAGTGCGATCCCCTCCATAAGGGGTGACCCCCCCCCCCCCAGACACTGCAACACATTGGCACCATCATCATCATCACTCAGTAGAGTGCGATCCCCTCCATAAGGGGTGACCCCCCCCAGACACTGCAACACATTGGCACCATCATCATCATCACTCAGTAGAGTGCGATCCCCTCCATAAGGGGTGACCCCCCCCCCCAGACACTGCAACACATTGGCACCATCATCATCATCACTCAGTAGAGTGCGATCCCCTCCATAAGGGGTGACCCCCCCCAGACACTGCAACACATTGGCACCATCATCATCATCATCACGAGGTTGTTGATGAGGTCGTCGTCCAAGAGGATCCACCATCTGTTTCCTGTCTTTGTATGAAGCTCTGTGTTCTGTTCTGTTCTACAGCGTAGCACGTCTCAGTCTACTTCTAAGACAGGCTGTTCCAAAGGCAAGACTACAAGCTTCCCAAACTACTGAGGAGAGGAGACGGGGCTTCTTCCTCTTCCTTTCTGCCCTCTGAGAGACCAACAGAGCTCTACAAGCCAAGCAGACTTCCATTTGGCCTCTGACCTGTCTCTGCCCACGCACAGTCCGTCCACCATCCCAGCTATCCGCTGTCAAAGCACAGCCAGCCTCTGAAGAGAAGAGATAAAAACATTCACATCCAAGATGGCCGCTCAAGTCCCGCCCCCCCCCCTTCCTCCCCCCCACACGCCTTCATGTAGATTCCAGCGTGTCGAGCTGGAACACGTTGTGATTGGTTGGCGTGGTGAAAAACAGCTGTTCATTGGTGGAGGAGCGGTTGTCACACGGGCTACTGAGCCCCAACGTTCTCTCAAAGTCCAAGAGCTGACCCCATGAAGTTGAAGTTGGGTGAGATGTTGGACTTCTTCTGTTTCACGAAGTCGTACGCGTCGTTGAGCGACAGGTTGAGCTTCTGCATCAGGTAGGCCACGGTTACCGTTACGGAGCGACTGATCCCTGCCAGGCAGTGCACCAGGATACCACACTGTTTGGAGCGAGCTTCGTCTGGAGGGGGGAGAGAGAAGATAAAGATACGGATTAGTTTGATGTGTTTGAGACGCAACACAGTTTAGAGTTTTGAATACTGACTTTTTTTTTTTGGGGGGGCGTGAAATGTGTGTGTTCGGAAAGATTTCAAAGAGAACAGCGATACCAACTCCACCTCTCTGGTTTCTGGTGTTTATAATAATAATAATAATAATAATATGCCATTTAGCAGACGCTTTTATCCAAAGCGACTAACGGTCATGTGCGCATACATTTTTACGTATGGGTGGTCCCGGGGATCGAACCCACTACCCTGGCGTTACAAGCGCCATGCTCTACCAGCTGAGCTACAGAGAACAGCGATACAACTCCACCTCTCTGGTTTCTGGTGTTTAACAGATATATAGTGTATCAACAGTAACAGATATATAGTGTATCTACAGTTAACAGATTTGTAGTGTATCTACAGTTAACAGATATATATAGTGTATCTACAGTTGACAGATTTGTAGTGTCTCTACAATGTGAAGTGCTGCATACCTTCATAACGTGATCTGAACAAACAACCATCTGACTGTTCAGAGTGAATGACCTATTTCCATAACTGACAAAATAATAGTTTTTAATCAGAGCAGAGTTTTCTTCATCAAACAATACATTCCATACATACAGAAACGTGCATCGAGAGATAGACGTGCGTTCCAAATGGTACCCTATTCCCTTTATATTGCACTACTTCACCAGGTCCCATTGGGGGGAGGGGGGGGGGGGAAGAGAGAGAGAGAGAGAGAGAGAGAGAGAGAGAGAGAGAGAGAGAGAGAGAGAGAGAGAGAGAGAGAGAGAGAGAGAGAGAGAGAGAGAGAGAGAGAGAGAGAGAGAGAGAGAGAGAGAGAGAGAGAGAGAGAGAGAGAGAGAGAGAGAGAGAGAGAGAGAGAGAGAGAGAGAGAGAGAGAGAGAGAGAGAGAGAGAGAGAGAGAGAGAGAGAGAGAGAGAGAGAGAGAGAGAGAGAGAGAGAGAGAGAGAGAGAGAGAGAGAGAAGAGAGAGAGAGAGAGAGAGAGAGAGAGAGAGACTGACTGACTGACTGACTGACTGACTGACTGACTGACTGACTATGGTAAAGTAGTGTACTATAAGGGGAATAGGGTGCCATTGGGATGGACACATAGATAGAAATGATCCATTATTAACAACCAAGGTGTTCCTGGATTTTATCTGGTGCAACGCTATCAAGCCATTAGAGCTTCCAAGGCTACCGTAAAGTGCTTCTCTGTCTCTCTCTCTCTCTCTCTGTGTCTCTGTCTCTCTCTTTCTCTCTCTCTCTCTCTCCTCCTCCTCCTCTCTCTCTTGATGGATGGATAGAGTATGTTTCTACTGTAGCTGTGTCTCTGACTGGGAGATTGGGGTCAGATGAACACAGACAATGGCTGTTTTAAGGAAGCCAATGTTTTGGGGGATTGTAACTTCAAGGAAATAAAGGTTGAGATGTCTGTGGCTGAAACTATCCTCCTGCATCTCGCCTGAGGTTGAGTTTAAATCAACTGTGTGAGCAGTTTCACTGGGTTGCAACATTCTGGTAACTTTCCCAGGTTTTCCAGAAATCTCTGTCGGAGGATTCCTGGATTTCCTGCTTATCCCCTCCTGATTCCAGGGATCTTCCAACCAGGATTTCTGGAGAGCTCACAGACCGGGACCGCAGAGTTCCAAACTGCCTCTGGAAGCAACGTCAGTACAAGAACTGTTCGTCGGGAGCTTCATGAAATGGGTTTCCATGGCCGAGCAGCCGCACACAAGCCTAAGATCACCATGCGCAATGCCAAGCGTCAGCTGGAGTGGTGTAAAGGTCGCCGCCATTGTACTCTGGAGCAGTGGAAATGCATTCCTGGAGTGATGAATCACACTTCACCATCTGGCAGTTCGACGGACTAATCTGGGTTTGGTGGATGCCAGGAGAACGCTACCTGCCCCAATGCATAGTGCCAACTGTAATGATCTGGGCCTGTTCTTCATGGTTCGGGCTAGGCCCCTTAGTTCCAGTGAAGGGAAATCTTAATGCTACAGCATACAATGACATTCAAGACGATTCTATGCTTCCAACTTAGTGGCAACAGTTTTGGGAAGGCCCTTTCCTGTTTCAGCATGACAATGCCCCCGTGTACAAAGCGAGGTCCATACAGAAATGGTTTGTCGAGATCGGTGTGGAAGAACTTGACTGGCCTGCACAGAGCCCTGACCTCAACCCCCATCGAACACCTTTGGGATGAATTGGAACGCCGACTGCGAGCCAGGCCTAATCGCCCAACATCAGTGCCCGACCTCACTAATGCTCTTGTGGCTGAATTGGAAGCAAGTCCCCCGCAGCAATGTTCCAACATCTAGTGGAAAGCCTTCCCAGAAGAGTGGAGGCTGTTATAGCAGCAAAGGGGGGGACCAACTCCATATTAACGCCCATGATTTTGGAATGAGATGTTGGACATACCTTTGGTCATGTAGTGTATTTCCCTAAAAGTTGAGCAGCAAACCCTGCTACCACCATTCCGGAGATCGACAAAGACCCTTAAATACTTCCTGAGTCTGACTCGATCCTTTCACGTCGTAGTGTATTTCTTAACTATGGCACTTTCAAAACAAACAAGGCATTGGACATTCCAGAGCCAAACAAAAACTCCACATTCCCATGAAGCTGAAGAGGGAAAGCCCTGGGTATTCCTCCTTGGGGATTGGAGGAGGAACGTCTAGTAGACTGATTACTGAAACACTGAAACTAACATCAAATAGTCTGATGTGAAACACTGAAACTAACGTCAAATAGTCTGATCTGAAATACTGAAACTATCGTCAAATAGTCTGATATACAATACTGAAACTATTGTCAAATTGTCTGGTCTGAAATACAGAAACTATCGTCAAATAGTCTGATCTGAAATACTGACACTGAAAATAAATAGTCTGAGCTATAATACTGAAACTAACCTGAAATAGTCTAATCTCAAATACTGAAATTAAAAACAAATCGTCTGATGTTAAATACTGAAATAGTCTGATGTTAAATACTGAAATGTACTATGAAATTGCACAAACAACTCTAAGCAAAGCTCTGTTATTATCCCTTGTGTATAGTGGTGAATCAACTGTCGTGACTCAACAGTAGTCCTACACTGTGCAGTGTGATTCTCAACTTGTCAAGAACATCTTTCTTGGTTTTCTATTTGATTCTGCGAATCCAAGGTGAAAACGAGTCTATATTGGTAGACATTGTGCTGTGCACTCTGAGTAAGTGAAGGGAAACTCTCTGAAAAGAGTGCTAATACAGGGTGTGCATCCCAAATGGCACCCTGTTCCCTATATAGTGCACTACTTTTGATCAGGGCCCAATAGGGAATAGGGTGCCATTTGGGACTCAACCCAGGCGTGACCTTGAATGGGGAAGGGTATTAATAAATCTGTCTTGTGTTGTGGTGGAAGCTTCCAAAGGCTTTTCTCTCCTGCTTTATATCACTGTGACTTCATTTCTTTCACTTTGAGTTTCACCCGTTATACGAGTTTACAATAGACGTGATTGGTTTGTTTAACCCAGTTGTTCTTCTGTAGCTCAGCTGGTAGAGCACGGCGCTCGTAACGCCAAGGTAGTGGGTTCGATCCCCGGGACCACCCATACACAAAAATGTATGCACGCATGACAGTAAGTCGTTTTGGATAAAAGCGTCTGCTAAGTGGCATATTATTATTATTCTTAATGAAGAGACAACTGTCATCACAAAAAAACGAGAAAAAAAAAACGTGGAATTTGAGAACATATCAACTTTTCAGCTGGATTTGGATTTGTCTTCTGGGACGACAGATTTACATTTAAACATTTTATGTCATTTAGCAGATGCTCTTATCCAGAGCGACTTACAGTTAGTGAGTGTATACATTGTTTTTTTTCTTCTTTTTCATACTGCCCCCCCCACCCCCCCGTGGGAATCGAACCCACAACCCTGGCGTTGCAAACGCCACGCTCTACCAACTGAGCTACATCCCTGCCGGCCATTCCCTCCCCTAACCTGGACGACGCTGGGCCAATTGTGCGCCGCCCCATGGGTCAGATAAAGATTAACTATCCAGCTAAATCTGGTGCAATGACATGTTGTACATGGAGCCTGACAAATAACAAGGAGACCCATAATGGTCCTGCTTTAAATGACGTGCAGCTTAAAAAGCGTTCATAAACACTACATAAATGTGTTACAAATCATCTAGAACCGTATGTCATGCTTTATAAAGGGTTCATAAATGTGGCATAACTGTGTGACATAACCCACTATGTCAAATATGACAAACCTGTGCTTTATAAAGGGTGGCATAAGCACCGCTTGATAAAGACCTTATAAATCATAAATTGAGGCTTCACAAAGCATTTATAACCCTGTCATGCATCTTGGTAGAGAATTGCAACGCCAGGATATTGGGTTCAATTCCCGGGACCAACCATAAGTCGCTTTGGATAAAAGTGTCTGTTTAATGTTATATATTATATTTCACTAAAACATTTCTAGGCTGGCCCAACCTCTCTCCCTCCTGGGTGTATAGTCAATATTGGACCTGACCTCAACTTCCCCCAGAATGCTGTGCTGCAGGATGACACACTCTAAAGTGGAGTCATGCACAGCAGGGCCTTTTAAAACCGTTAGCAGGGCCTTTTAAAACCGTTAGCAGGGCCTTTTAAAACCGTTAGCAGGGCCTTTTAAAACCGTTAGCAGGGCCTTTTAAAACCGTTAGCAGGGCCTTTTAAAACCGTTAGCAGGGCCTTTTAAAACCGTTAGCAGGGCCTTTTAAAACCGTTAGCAGGGCCTTTTAAAACCGTTAGCAGGGCCTTTTAAAACCGTTAGCAGGGCCTTTTAAAACCGTTAGCAGGGCCTTTTAAAACCGTTAGCAGGGCCTTTTAAAACCGTTAGCAGGGCCTTTTAAAACCGTTAGCAGGGCCTTTTAAAACCGTTAGCAGGGCCTTTTAAAACCGTTAGCAGGGCCTTTTAAAACCGTTAGCAGGGCCTTTTAAAACCGTTAGCAGGGCCTTTTAAAACCGTTAGCAGGGCCTTTTAAAACCGTTAGCAGGGCCTTTTAAAACCGTTAGCAGGGCCTTTTAAAACCGTTAGCAGGGCCTTTTAAAACCGTTAGCAGGGCCTTTTAAAACCGTTAGCAGGGCCTTTTAAAACCGTTAGCAGGGCCTTTTAAAACCGTTAGCAGGGCCTTTTAAAACCGTTAGCAGGGCCTTTTAAAACCGTTAGCAGGGCCTTTTAAAACCGTTAGCAGGGCCTTTTAAAACCGTTAGCAGGGCCTTTTAAAACCGTTAGCAGGGCCTTTTAAAACCGTTAGCAGGGCCTTTTAAAACCGTTAGCAGGGCCTTTTAAAACCGTTAGCAGGGCCTTTTAAAACCGTTAGCAGGGCCTTTTAAAACCGTTAGCAGGGCCTTTTAAAACCGTTAGCAGGGCCTTTTAAAACCGTTAGCAGGGCCTTTTAAAACCGTTAGCAGGGCCTTTTAAAACCGTTAGCAGGGCCTTTTAAAACCGTTAGCAGGGCCTTTTAAAACCGTTAGCAGGGCCTTTTAAAACCGTTAGCAGGGCCTTTTAAAACCGTTAGCAGGGCCTTTTAAAACCGTTAGCAGGGCCTTTTAAAACCGTTAGCAGGGCCTTTTAAAACCGTTAGCAGGGCCTTTTAAAACCGTTAGCAGGGCCTTTTAAAACCGTTAGCAGGGCCTTTTAAAACCATTAGCAGAGCCTTTTAAAACCGTTAGCAGGGCCTTTTAAAACCGTTAGCAGGGCCTTTTAAAACCGTTAGCAGGGCCTTTTAAAACCGTTAGCAGGGCCTTTTAAAACCGTTAGTAGGGCCTTTTAAAACCGTTAGCAGGGCCTTTTAAAACCGTTAGCAGGGCCTTTTAAAACCGTTAGCAGGGCCTTTTAAAACCATTAGTAGAGCCTTTTAAAACCGTTAGCAGGGCCTTTTAAAACCGTTAGCAGGGCCTTTTAAAACCGTTAGCAGGGCCTTTTAAAACCGTTAGCAGGGCCTTTTAAAACCGTTAGCAGGGCCTTTTAAAACCGTTAGTAGGGCCTTTTAAAACCGTTAGCAGGGCCTTTTAAAACCGTTAGCAGGGCCTTTTAAAACCGTTAGTAGGGCCTTTTAAAACCGTTAGCAGGGCCTTTTAAAACCGTTAGCAGGGCCTTTTAAAACCGTTAGTAGGGCCTTTTAAAACCGTTAGCAGGGCCTTTTAAAACCGTTAGCAGGGCCTTTTAAAACCGTTAGCAGGGCCTTTTAAAACCGTTAGCAGGGCCTTTTAAAACCGTTAGCAGGGCCTTTTAAAACCGTTAGCAGGGCCTTTTAAAATCGTTAGCAGGGCCTTTTAAAACCGTTAGTAGGGCCTTTTAAAATCAGTTTGTATTTTTTGCCTACTTCTGTATGGATTTTTTCATTTCCGTTTTTCTTTTTCCAGGTTACAGATTTCCCACATTTGTTCTGTTTTCCCCCAGTTTGTAATAGATAAACAGCACAATGTGATTTTCTGTGTTCACCACAATGCTTAAACCACATCAGGGGAAAACTTAGATTTTTGAGTGTAGGTGCCTTTTAATTCAGTGGGCAGGCCCTGCACTGTCGTTTTGGTTAGCGGGTTTACTGTAGTGCAGTAAGCTCACGTGATGTGATTCGGCCAACGAGTGGAGTGAAAGGCCAGCAACACTCCGCATTATTCAGAACCCCGTGAAATGACACCATATATACATTCTACAGACCCTTCTGAGTATTCCCTACAATACTTTTACTGCGGCACCTAGAATAATTATTGCTCTATAACCCAATATGTTACATATACAGTGATTTGTGTTGAGGGCATTTATTTGACCTTAGAACATGTTTTAAAACCCACATTTAATGCAAATGTCACTTAAATATGAACAAATATGAATCAATGTTAATTTTGAGACAACTATTTTTCATATATCATGAATGGTTATTGACACTTTTCTATTATTACATGGGGGACTTTTTAATCTTTTAAATTTCTGAAATTCCGTGACCCGGAAGTACTTTTTTAGCGTTGCTGACGAGGCGCTGATCATGTGTTCGGAAATCAAATGCCCACTTGTGCTGCCACTGGACAGCGAAAAGCAAGTAAGTTAACCTTTATTTATTGTCATTTAAATTAGTTTGTAGTACTTAAGTGATGAGATTATATACTGTAGCTACCTCAATCGTTATTTCAAATAATTTCTCAATTTAGCTAGCTAGCAGGCTCAGCTAAATACAAATCCCCTTAGACATGACTGTAAGTCGCTTTGGATAAAAGCGTCTGCTAAATGGCATATTATATTATATTATTATATAAAGCCATGTCTCATAGTCACGTCATGAGAGTTTCCCCATCTTCCCATTTAGAGTTCCTGGCGCTGCACAGAAATGCCCTTATCCAGATGGTGTGACAAAGGCATTTCCTAACATACCTGCTAACTCTCTTTGTTGTTACTTTTAAAGGTTGGAACCAACATGCTGTAACCTCCAGCAGGCAGAGAGGTGAAGAACCATTCGTCCTCCAGCAGGCAGAGAGGTGAAGAACCATTCGTCCTCCAGTTCAGGGACAAGCTGCACTATTCACAGCCCTGTGTAGTGTTCAATGTAATTGCATTGCTGGACTTTTTTGAAAACTTCATGTATTTTGTATTGTTTTAAAAATGTACAAATAAAAGGAAATGTATGGTTTAAACATGTATTTTAATGTTCATTTGTTTAAGCTCTTAGTGATAATTCCCTAAGTGTTAATATCATTAAGCCTTTATGTATGTATTCATGCAGTAAGTACAGCGTCATATGATACAAGACATTCATGTATATGTTATGAATTACAATTTAAATTGTTTTAGTTTAAATAATTTAGCAGACGCTATTATCCAGAGTGACTTACAGTGAGTGCATACATTTTTCATACTTTTTTTCATAATGGTCCCCCTGTGGGAATCGAACCCACAACCCTGGCGTTGCACGCTCCATGCTCTACCAACTGAGCTACACGGGACACCGTGTGTTATAAATGACCAGAGGGGTCTGACTAAATTAAGTACAGCATGATGCGATATAGAGTCTTTATGGATGTGTTATGAATGACCGAAGGTGTCTCACTTCAAACTAAGTGTTACAGGACACTACATGAAGTGTCACTAATCAGGTTATTAACGTTCTGCTGATTTATGACGGTTCTCTCGTGATCCACAGGTTACTGTAGGGTGAGAGACGTATTTAAATGGACTGATGGGCCTGAAAAGCTTGTGTGTGTGTCAGAACTAAGATGATTTGGAGGAGTCCATCCTGAGACTACCTCACCAGGTATTCCTCTTCTGTTCCCATGGAGACCAGGGCTTGATTACAACCTGTCACAATGGTGCCAACATTTTGTGGTTGATCTTTCAGAGGGGGAGTGGGTGAATGTGTCAAAGACCTGACTGGGCCCCGCACCGCTCGGGTATGGCTTGTTATATTGTTGTGTTAAAGACCTGACTGGGCCCAGCACCGCTCGGGTATGGCTTGTTATATTGTTCTGTTAAAGACCTGACTGGGCCCAGCACCGCTCGGGTATGGCTCGTTATATTGTTGTGTTAAAGACCTGACTGGGCCCCGCACCGCTCGGGTATGGCTTGTTATATTGTTCTGTTAAAGACCTGACTGGGCCCAGCACCGCTCGGGTATGGCTGGTTATATTGTTGTGTTAAAGACCTGACAGGGCCCCGGCACCGCTCGGGTATGGCTCGTTGTTGTTGTGTTAAAGACCGGACTGGGCCCAGCACCGCTCGGGTATGGCTTGTTATATTGTTGTGTTAAAGACCTGACTGGGCCCGGCACCGCTCGGGTATGGCTCGTTATATTGTTCTGTTAAAGACCTGACTGGGCCCAGCACCGCTCGGGTATGGCTTGTTATATTGTTCTGTTAAAGACCTGACTGGGCCCCGGCACCGCTCGGGTATGGCTTGTTATATTGTTCTGTTAAAGACCTGACTGGGCCCAGCACCGCTCGGGTATGGCTGGTTATATTGTTGTGTTAAAGACCTGACTGGGCCCAGCACCGCTCGGGTATGGCTCGTTGTTGTTGTGTTAAAGACCTGACTGGGCCCAGCACCGCTCGGGTATGGCTTGTTATATTGTTGTGTTAAAGACCTGACTGGGCCCCGGCACCGCTCGGGTATGGCTTGTTATATTGTTGTGTTAAAGACCTGACTGGGCCCCGCACCGCTCGGGTATGGCTCGTTATATTGTTGTGTTAAAGACCTGACTGGGCCCAGCACCGCTCGGGTATGGCTTGTTATATTGTTGTGTTAAAGACCTGACTGGGCCCAGCACCGCTCGGTATGGCTCGTTGTTGTTGTTGTGTTAAAGACCTGACTGGGCCCAGCACCGCTCGGGTATGGCTTGTTATATTGTTCTGTTAAAGACCTGACTGGGCCCAGCACCGCTCGGGTATGGCTTGTTATATTGTTGTGTTAAAGACCTGACTGGGCCCAGCACCGCTCGGGTATGGCTTGTTATATTGTTCTGTTAAAGACCTGACTGGGCCCCGCACCGCTCGGGTATGGCTCGTTATATTGTTCTGTTAAAGACCTGACTGGGCCCAGCACCGCTCGGGTATGGCTCGTTATATTGTTGTGTTAAAGACCTGACTGGGCCCAGCACCGCTCGGGTATGGCTCGTTATATTGTTGTGTTAAAGACCTGACTGGGCCCAGCACCGCTCGGTATGGCTCGTTGTTGTTGTTGTGTTAAAGACCTGACTGGGCCCAGCACCGCTCGGGTATGGCTTGTTATATTGTTCTGTTAAAGACCTGACTGGGCCCAGCACCGCTCGGGTATGGCTTGTTATATTGTTGTGTTAAAGACCTGACTGGGCCCAGCACCGCTCGGGTATGGCTTGTTATATTGTTGTGTTAAAGACCTGACTGGGCCCAGCACCGCTCGGGTATGGCTGGTTATATTGTTCTGTTAAAGACCTGACTGGGCCCAGCACCGCTTGGGTATGGCTTGTTATATTGTTCTGTTAAAGACCTGACTGGGCCCAGCACCGCTTGGGTATGGCTGGTTATATTGTTGTGTTAAAGACCTGACTGGGCCCAGCACCGCTCGGGTATGGCTGGTTATATTGTTCTGTTAAAGACCTGACTGGGCCCAGCACCGCTCGGGTATGGCTCGTTGTTGTTGTTGTTGTTGTTGTTGTTGTTGTTGTGTGCATGTAATGTGTTCTGAGGAACATGTAACTTGGTTCCAGAAGAAAGACCATTTCAATTTCTCAAGGTAAGTGTTTCTTGGTGTAACGTCGTCACCAGGCTATTGCAAACACAGCACATATAAGCCTGGGATATCAACCATTCAGAGATCGTCTTAGAGGGAGTGACCCATATAATTCTACAGGAGTGACCTTACTGAGTAAAGTATGTGTCATCGTCACTACTTAACACAGTCAAAAAGTCATCATTATTTCTAAACTCTGCCCATTACCACAATTTATCTTCTTAAAATGTGATTTTAAACCTAACCCTAACTAATGAAGGCCAAGTTTGATGCGTCGGTCCACCAGACCTCCCGCGCATTTGGACGGAAGTGTCTGGGAACGAGATTAGGTGTAACGTGACTAGCATGACTTCACTTCAGAGCGTGTGCCATTCTTCAGCACAAAATGTCACCCTTTTATAAAGCACGTTTATATCCTATTTGACATAGTGGGTTACGTCACACAGTTATGCCACATTTATGAACCCTTTATAAAGCATGACACATGGTTATAGATGCTTTGTAACACATTTATGTAGTGCTTTATGAAGCCTTTATAAGCTGCACGTCGTTTAAAGTGGGACCGAATAATACAAGTCATTCAGATAACTATAAGGCTAATTTGGGGAATAATGTCTGTCAAGTAATGTGTGAGATCAGAGCTTTGATGAAGTGATACTCTGTACCTTCAGCCTTCTGGAGGCGTTTAACTTCTGACTGAAGGCTGGCAACCGTGTAACACAACCACATTACAGTAATGGAATGAGGTGATGTAATAGACAGTAGATGAAGAAGCTGGCATCAACCGACAACCTTTAACCTCTGGGTGCAGCGGAGGGTAACCTGAATCATTTAAAAACTAGGTATATCCTTCATTCATCAGTCTTCACAATGGTTCTCAAGATGACCTGCTTCATTCACAGATTCCCTTCTGTGGTGTAACGAGTGTGCTAGAAACCTTAGGCCAACTTTTGATGAGTTATTTAAAGGCCCACTCTGTGATTTGATAATAATATAATCCCTGCAATGACTCGGATCAAGTCATGACTCTTTCATGGTGTGAAATGAGACGTGTAGCAGGAAATACCACAAACCGCTCAGAAGACATAAATCAACTCAGAGTTCAATATTGTTCCTTGGAGGGTGAAGCAACGTTTTGTTCCTTGGAGGATAAAGCAACGTTTTGTTGCGTCTGAGGTGGGGCTTGTTAGCTTAAGTTGCTGACTTATAAATCTATATTTGAGTAATAAGACCTGTTAATGTACTTATAAATCTATATGTTTTAAGCAATAAGACCTGTTAATGTACTTATAAATCTATATGTTTTAAGCAATAAGACCTGTTAATGTACTTATAAATCTATATGTTTTAAGCAATAAGACCTGTTAATGTACTTATAAATCTATATGTTTTAAGCAATGAGATCTGTTAATGTATTATAAATCTATATGTTTTAAGCAATAAGATTTGGCATTGTAGTAATAAACCTATACGATATGTTTTAGGCAATAACACCTGTTATTGTACTTGTTATTGTACGGGCGGCAGGTAGCCTAGCGAAAGGTTTCTGGTTCGAATCCCCGAGCTGACTAGGTGAAAAATCTGTCGATGTGCCTTTGAGCAAGGCACTTAACCCTAGTCGCTCTGAATAAGAGCGTCTGATAAACGACTAAGATTTACATTTTTATTTTGTAATTTATAAATCTACATGTTTTAAGCATAAATATGAGTTATTGTACTTATAAATCTAATCAAATCAAATAAGCAATAAGACCGCTTGTTTGACTCATCCTTCAATAGATATGAGGCACAATCAAATTGGATTAATCTATTTATGCCTAATTTAGTGTTATATTAATAGTTATATAACCTGAATGTTGGTGAAATGTCTAGACTTGACAGTTCATGCAGTTTTAGTATTCTGATCACAGAGTTCGGATCATAGAGTTCGGATCACAGAGTTCTGATCACAGAGTTCTGATCACAGAGTTCTGATCACGGAATTCTGAACGCGTCATGCGTCTACACCTACATGTAAATGTGTCTACCGTGTCCACAGTGTGTCCGGATTCCCTTTTCCCGCGCTATATTCAGATGCCAGTATGCATTCTACAAACGGTGGAATAGGCTAAATCTGATAACAACACCACAACTAATGGCAGTAGCTAACTACTGTTGCTAACTAGCCAGGTAAACTCTGTAGCTAGCCAGCAAGCAACGTTAAAGGGATTGCAAACAGGTTAGCATAACTCTAGCCAAACAGAAAATAGTTTTTCTAAATATGAGCTAGCTGGCTAGCATTTATGAGGCCAGCAAACACGTTCCTCACACGCTAGTAACGTATTTCCTCCAACGGTATAATGAGAAGGTGCCTCTCGCTCCCAAAACACACGTTTTCTGGAGACTTGCGGGAGGATTGCTGATGAACGACGCCCGCTGTATGCCCTTTTGGTAGCCTGATTTGCATCCAGACTGAGGAGAAATCTGCACACAATCCCTGACCACCTCCTGAAGTGGTCAGACAGATCCGAACACAATCAGACCACAAAGTGACTTTTGTGCGTCTAGACCCGTCTTTTCAATGCGATCTTTATATTCTGATAGCAGAAGTCGCATGTAAGTGTCAAGTGTAGACCACAGTTCTCTGATGAATCAGCTATGAGATAGGTTCATAAGATGTTGCGAAAACGAACATCACAAAACAAGACTTCAAAAGACTGTAAACTCACATCTGATCTGTAAAAGACTGTACACTCCAACTGATCTGTAAAAGACTGCAAACTCCAAATGATCTGTAAAAGACTGTACACTCCAACTGATCTGTAAAAGACTGTACACTCCAACTGATCTGTAAAAGACTGTACACTCCAAATGATCTGTAAAAGACTGTACACTCCAACTGATCTGTAAAAGACTGCAAACTCCAAATGATCTGTAAAAGACTGTACACTCCAACTGATCTGTAAAAGACTGTACACTCCAACTGATCTGTAAAAGACTGTACACTCCAAATGATCTGTAAAAGACTAAACTCCAACTGATCTGTTAAAGCATCCAAATGAGGCCACTTATACTCACCAATGAAAGAAATGGCCTCTGGGAAAAACTGTGAGAGATTTTGGCTCCAGTGATCGGAGATGGGGATCTGTTTGTACTTGAAGTCTCCGTCATGTTCAAACATGTTGGGCAGGTTGGGTGTGACGTTGAGGATGTACTTGATGTTGTACTTCCCCAGGACGTCCAGGTTGGCTGAGTCTTTGGCACATCCCAGGTAAAGGTAGGGTAAGATCTGGACCGGGAAGGCAGGCTGGTTGTTGGGGAGAGGGCTGCCCTCGGAGTCGGTGGCGCTGCCCGGTTCCCTGTCCGATGACTCCCCATCAGAACAGTCCGAGCTGATCCTCAGCCCACCCAGACCCAGGACGGAGGCAGGCGGGGAGCTGCTGGGGCAGGAACAGTCCAGGTTGGTCTCACAGTGCTCAGGGTACTCCGTCTGGAACTTGTTGAAGCCACCTGGAAACAACAACAGAGACTAATTAGAATATAATAGAATATATTAGGGTAAAATATAATACAACTATTGTCCTGGAAATTACAACAATACAGAGATGGATCAGAATCCCAATATAAGAATAGAATAGAATAGAATAGAGTAGAATAGAGTAGAGTAGAATAGAGTAGAATATAGTAGAGTAGAATAGACTAGACTAGAATATAGTAGAGTACAATATAGTAGAATAGATTAGAGTAGAATAGAGTAGAATAGAGTAGCATAGAAAATAGTAGAATAGAGCAGAATAGAGTAGAGTTGAATATAGTAGGATAGAATAGAGTAGAATAAAGTAGAATAGTGTAGAATACAATAGAGTAGAACAGAGTAGAGTAGAATAAAGTAGAATAGAATGGGGTAGAATATAATATAGTAGAATTGAGTAGTAGAATAGAATATAGTAAAATAGAGTAGAGTAGAGTAGAATATAGTAGAGTAAAAAAAGAATATAATAGAATAGAGTAGAATTGAAAATAGTAGAATAGAATAGAGTAGAGTAGAATAGAGCAGAGTAGAGTATAATACAATATAGTAGAATAGAGTAGAATATAATATAATAAAATACAATAAAATAGAGTAGAATATAGTAGAATACAATAAAATAGAGTAGAATAGAGTAGAATACAATAAAATAGAGTAGAATAGAGTAGAGTATAATACAATAGAGTAGAATAGAGTAGAATAGAAAACAGTAGAAACAAATAGAACCCCTGGAAACACAGCAATACAGAGATGGGTCAGAATTACAATATGAGAATGATTGTGCGGCATGTTGTCATTTCACCTATTCAAAAAAAGTACAATACAGAGAAATGAAATTGTGAGCATTAGAATATAACTTTATTGTCCAATGTGAATTGGAAAGTCATCTCTGTGTGATGAAAGGTTGTGTAAACTTTTCATTTAATCTACTCAATTAGTACTGAGATTTATGAAAATACTGTACACAAAAAGGTTGTGTGTGTGTGTGTACACAGCATGTACATATTCAAAGTGGTGAAATAAAAAAGTACATTGTGCCAACGCAAACAACCAGATACTATGTATATGTGTCAGACAGGAAAAGGATATGGACCTACTTCCTACACGATGGTAAAATAAATGTATACTGATATATTATCACATTACATCCTATAACACAATAATAAACCCATTTCATACACTGATGTTTTTGGTAATGTGATTACTGTATATCCCATGTTTCCAGTCCTTCAATAAAATGCTGGAGAAAAAATGTTTTGCCCGTGCTACAGACAGCTGCAAGGTCTGCTAATATAGGATTAGCAAAGGCCCAGTGCACTACCTTTGGTGATTTTATTTATTTATATACAAATAAAAAATACAAACAATTTATTCTTATTTTTCAGGGGGTGCGGCAGAACCCTCAGAACCCTCAGAACCCTCAGAACCCTCATCAGAACCCTCAGAACCCTCATCAGAACCCTCATCAGAACCCTCAGAACCCCTACTTCCTGCGGCTATGTGTACAGTATCCTACCACTGATCTGATCTAAGGGGACATCTAAGTGACAGGGCCATAGAGTGTCATGTGTGGACTTTTTGTGAATGACAGGTGACAGTGAGCCTCAGACATGTAGGCCTATGGAATACTTCCCTCAACTATTACCATTTTCATAATGACAAGATAAGACAACAGTGGTCTATGGTCAGGATTGTAATGATTCTGTAATGTTGTGAACAGGTTGTAGGTCATATCTCTATAGCCTAGTGTAACAAGGTTGGTTATGTTTCCACTTGCCACTGCAGAAATATGTATTCGATGTTTATGTATTCCTATTGGTTGGTTGAATTTACATATCAATAAGGTGTTACGCCATTGGTTATGTTTGCAGATAGGGGGGAGATCGTGAACGTCAGTTCTTCTCAGTCTGATATTTCTATGCAAGTGGTAGGTCACGTTCTATTGTCATGTTTACAACGTGTACGAGTTCACTGTGTACATGTCCTGATGTGTATATATGTGTACAGTACCTGTTAGATATTGGCAGAATCCTGGGACGTGCTTTTGTATGCTATTGCTGTAAGAGTGAGTTAGCTAGCATGCTCTAATTGTAATGGTCACATTAGCTCCCTGCTAATTCAGTTATTTCTATACTAACAGACGAAAACATGAATCTACAGCCATCAACATACTGTTGTCCTGCACATCTAATGTGCTTCCTTCCTCGTGTCTATCGTCAGGTACATAGATTTGTTGTATTTTGTACTATCTTTGTCATTATGATGTTTGATTACAAAATACTTAGTCTGATATTGACATGCAAGCGACAAATCTCTGGCTGGACAGTCCTTTCTTTAAAAACACAACGCAAGAGAGTTACGAAGTACGAGCACATCTGTTACACTAGCAGCTAGTCTCAGAAGCACGGTGTAGAAGTGGTTCCTGAATATCAGACAGTGAACCTGAAACATGTTTGGAATATTTTCCTCAACTACTATTATTTCCCTACACACATGAGATAAGACATGAATGGGCCTATAGTCAGGATGGAAATAGATCTATAGTCAGGATGGTAATAGATCTATAGTCAGGATGGTAATAGATCTATAGTCAGGATGGTAATAGATCTGTGGTCAGGATGGTACTAGATCTATAGTCAGGATGGTAATAGATCTATAGTCAGGATGGTAATAGATCTATAGTCAGGATGGTAATAGATCTATAGTCAGGATGGTAATAGATCTGTGGTCAGGATGGTACTAGATCTATAGTCAGGATGGTAATAGATCTATAGTCAGGATGGTAATAGATCTATAGTCAGGATGGTAATAGATCTGTGGTCAGGATGGTACTAGATCTATAGTCAGGATGGTAATAGATCTATAGTCAGGATGGTAATAGATCTATAGTCAGGATGGTAATAGATCTATAGTCAGGATGGTACTAGATCTATAGTCAGGATGGTAATAGATCTATAGTCAGGATGGTAATAGATCTGTGGTCAGGATGGTAATAGATCTATAGTCAGGATGGTAATAGATCTATAGTCAGGATGGTAATAGATCTATAGTCAGGATGGTAATAGATCTATAGTCAGGATGGTAATAGATCTATGGTCAGGATGGTACTAGATCTATAGTCAGGATGGTAATAGATCTGTGGTCAGGATGGTACTAGATCTATAGTCAGGATGGTAATAGATCTGTGGTCAGGATGGTAATCGATCTGTGGTCAGGATGGTAATAGATCTATAGTCAGGATGGTAATAGATCTATGGTCAGGATGGTACTAGATCTATAGTCAGGATGGTAATAGATCTATAGTCAGGATGGTAATAGATCTGTGGTCAGGATGGTAATAGATCTATAGTCAGGATGGTAATAGATCTATAGTCAGGATGGTAATAGATCTGTGGTCAGGATGGTACTAGATCTATAGTCAGGATGGTAATAGATCTATAGTCAGGATGGTAATAGATCTATAGTCAGGATGGTAATAGATCTGTGGTCAGGATGGTACTAGATCTGTGGTCAGGATGGTAATAGATCTGTGGTCAGGATGGTAATAGATCTATAGTCAGGATGGTAATAGATCTATAGTCAGGATGGTAATAGATCTATAGTCAGGATGGTAATAGATCTGTGGTCAGGATGGTACTAGATCTGTGGTCAGGATGGTACTAGATCTGTGGTCAGGATGGTAATAGATCTGTGGTCAGGATGGTAATAGATCTATAGTCAGGATGGTAATAGATCTGTGGTCAGGATGGTAATAGATCTGTGGTCAGGATGGTAATAGATCTATAGTCAGGATGGTACTAGATCTATAGTCAGGATGGTACTAGATCTATAGTCAGGATGGTAATAGATCTGTGGTCAGGATGGACAGCCTCTATAGTATACTCTCAGCAGTTCAATGTACAGTAGGCTACAAGTGTTTTATTGTTCATTCATGAAAGTACACATTAATAATATAATTATAATTATAATTATACATTACATGAGACAGTAATGAATAGTGGAAGGTCTTTAGCACGGGTCTGATTCTGCTGTCATAAATAGGTTGTATTATCTCACTCTACAGTCTAGTCTCAGCAACACACAGCATAGAAGTAGTTCCTGAATGACGGTGAGCCCGAAACATGTTTAGGAATAGTTCACTCAACTATTATTATTTTCCTACACACATAAAATAAGACACGAATGGGCCTATGGCGAGAATGGTGTTGATTGTGTGGTATAAAGGAAAGGTTTGTATATAGCCTAGACTAGTGTCAGACAGCACACAGTGAAGAAATAGTTCCTGTTCTGTTCATTCATGAAATGCACGTCTTTTCCTGAAGAAGCACTTGACAACATGGCGGAGCCATGTTAGAGCATTAATTGAAAACATCTTTGCCTCGTTCAACATTCTTTCAAAGTTAAAACTCAAATAATTAATATAACATATTTTACTCTAATAGATTAACAATCGAAAACGGGGTTGAAACTTGGTGATTCTTACTACTGTCACGGTGTGGGAAATAAGCGACTATTTGACAATAGAATAAGTTATTTTCAACACTGCTTATTTTATAAAGGCAGTCGTGAAGCGGAAGGGGAATAAAAATCGAGAGAAATATTATTGGTTTTATTAATTTGAATCACTTGAGGAAAATATAGACCTTTATTTCTTTATTTTACACATTATTATATAGGAACCGTGGCTGCCTTCCGTTGACTTTTCATTTAGACAAAAATTATTTTACAACTTTAATATGATACAGAACACAATCAAATAGGCACTCCATAGTCGATAATACCATTGTGGTGAGAGGGAAACGAATGGATCCATACCGCTGCCTTGACTTAGCTACAATGTAACTTTGCGCTATGGTCCATTTGTAACTGTTTCATTAGACAAGTGGTCTACCTAGTCTCTGAACTCGGACATGTAGGAATAAAATAGAAATTGTGCTATAGTCCAAATGTTTTTGCTGTTGTATTAGACAAGTAGCCTAGTCTCTAGACGTAAAAAAAAAAAAAAAAAAGGTACCAGGAACATAAAATAATAGAATCGAAGAAGTTCATTCTCACCTTCCAGGTAGAAAGCCTTACAACCTTCATCTCGGAGCTTTTGCAGAAGCAAGCCGAGAACAGAGCTCGCCACCCCGGTCTCCTGCCAGTCCGTAGTGGCCTCGTCGTAGAGAAGAACCATGTCCGTCTTGCACCGCTTCACGAATTTCTCCTTATCCTCGTTGTTGGGGATGATGGACCGGATCGGTAGATTCCCCTTCTTAAGTCTCCGCAGCATCAAACCGGGTATCGCCAGGTTGATGGCCGACTCGATGTGCGACGATTCGTAGAGCTCGTGCGATCGGCAGTCCAACAGTAGTAGCGAGCTCACCCCGAGCCCGGACTCCAGTTCTTCTTGAAGCCATTCCACACTTTTACTCGACATAATCTCTGTCACGTCCCGGGAACCGTTCCAAAGATGAATTTTCATTAGGGAAATGTGGAGGTGGCTCTTTGCAGTAACATGAGGGGGGAGATAAAAAATCACGGCGCTAAACTTCTACTGCTGTGGATAGGGACAGAACCGAATCCGCTCTGATCACTTTCGTCCACCGATATAGCAGCACCTCTGCTCGCCAAGGCTGGTTGACCGAGTGAACACACCACCAGGCTTGAACACATTAAGGATATTTTTCTTTCAGTCCGTAGGCTAGAAATTATGCTGGGTTCATTCAGATGCGGTCGACGTCCATTTGATACTGCGGTCTTATAGCTGCCCTTTACTGAAAATGACCTATATCGCGTTATTATATAAATCTGATGAAAATGTGGATTCCGGTTGGATCGTAGCTATAGCACATTATTTTAACGTTTGCCATTCGACCGCCTCCCGTGTGTCATTTCCAGTAACCGCTGTGACAAGCAGGCAGAACTAAAAGGGGTTTGCAGACAGTAGGCATGTCACTGTAGGAGGAGCTGGGGCAACAGTTAAAGACGCAGCATACAGCATTGGAGAGGAGAGGCTGTTGCTTTCAGACATCATGTCCCTCTCTCTCACCAACTTGGACAGCAACAAATGTCCTAAAATATTACACTGATGATTCATTCAACCCTGTCGGATTCTTAGGGGTCATTCAACCCTGTCTGATTAATAAGGGGGGGGGGGGGGACCGGGACCGGGACCGGGACCGGGACCGGAGAAGAAGCACCGTCTATTGGGACCTCCAAATGCATAGATTGCGTAATCGCGTTTAGACACCTTTTTGGGCAACCTCTGGCACACAGGCCATATCCCATTTATCATCCACAATGGAATAGGAGGATAGCCATTGGACCATAACAATACAAATAGTCCGAACCATACCCATTCTCAACGTCCACATAGATGCTTTTCAATATAGAGATATTAGAAACTAAGGACAGTGCGTAATGCTCTATCGGTGGATACAGAAGAGTCAGATGCAGCCGGTTCCTCTTTAACATATCTGCCCCCCTCTCTGTCTCACCCTCCCTCCCTCCCTCCATCCTCTCTCTCTCACCCTCCCAACCTGAGAAGAACATTCATTATGAATGGACCGCCCCACGATTGAAAAAAAATATCTCATGGTTGATAAAACCCGATGATAAAATCTGACTGAAATTAACCTGTAGTTGACCACAAGCAAACGAATTGTCATCTGCGCCACATTAAGGGACTCTATTATATTCCCACTCTATTCTATTCCATTATATTCTATTCCGTTATATTCTATTTCATTTCATGGTATTCTATTCTAAATAGAATACCATAGAAGTTATATAATTGACAAGTACAGTCAGTGGTTTTACTGGCCTACTCCTTTGGACAGCTAAGTAGTATATTTGTACAGTTGGAACCTACATCCACTAATGGAGAGAGAAATTTAGCTTTACACACATACACACACACACACACACACACACACACACAGCTGCAGGACAGAAGGTGTAGAGAGCCACTGACAGCAGACAATGGCGCTTTATCCCTCAGCCCCAATGACTTACAGTTACTCCAGACTCTCTGACAGTGAGCTCTTGTGTTTCCATCCCTCTCATCACAAACCCCCCATGAACAATAAGTTACAGACCTACCCACTGAGCGCTAACGCTACTAGCTACTGTTAGCCTCTCAACAATAAGTTACAGACTAGCCCCCTGAGCGCTAACGCTACAAGCTACTGTTAGCCTCTCAACAATAAGTTACAGACCTACCCACTGAGTGCTAACGCTACAAGCTACTGTTAGCCTCTCAACAATAAATGACAGACCTGCCCACTGAGTGCTAACGCTACAAGCTACTGTTAGCCTCTCAACAATAAGTTACAGACTAGCCCACTGAGTGCTAACGCTACAAGCTACTGTTAGCCTCTCAACCATAAGTTACAGACTAGCCCACTGAGTGCTAACGCTACAAGCTACTGTTAGCCTCTCAACCATAAGTTACAGACTAGCCCACTGAGTGCTAACGCTACAAGCTACTGTTAGCCTCTCAACCATAAGTTACAGACTAGCCCCCTGAGTGCTAACGCTACAAGCTACTGTTAGCCTCTCAACAATAACTTACAGACTAGCCCACTGAGTGCTAATGCTTCTAATCTAGCTACTGTTAGCCTCTCAACAATAAGTTACAGACCTACCCACTGAGCGCTAACGCTACTAGCTACTGTTAGCCTCTCAACAATAAATGACAGACCTGCCCACTGAGTGCTAACGCTACAAGCTACTGTTAGCCTCTCAACAATAAGTTACAGACTAGCCCACTGAGTGCTAACGCTACAAGCTACTGTTAGCCTCTCAACCATAAGTTACAGACTAGCCCACTGAGTGCTAACGCTACAAGCTACTGTTAGCCTCTCAACAATAACTTACAGACTAGCCCACTGAGTGCTAATGCTTCTAATCTAGCTACTGTTAGCCTCTCAACAATAAATTACAGACTAGCCCACTGAGCGCTAATGTTGAACCTGGTTGTTCTGTCACTGTAACCTCATACAACCATCCATTCACAGATATATACAACCATGAACGTACAGTATTAACTATTCCAAATAAAAACTACATTTAGCAGACATAGATACTGTACAACCATGAATATATGAACTACTAATTCCAATTTAAAACTTTCTTTCACAGACACAACCATGTGTATGTAACCGGTGTGAAATGGCTAGTAGGGGCGAGGAGAGGGACGGAAGCAACACTGTTACATTGATGCTGTTGACCCCGATCACTGGTTGCTGCGGAAAAGGAGGAGGTCAAAAGGGGGGTGAGTGTAACCGGTGTGAAATGGCTAGCTAGTTAGCGGTGCGCGCTAGTAGCGTTTCAATCGGTGACGTCACTCGCTCTGAGACCTTGAAGTAGTTGTTTCCCTTGCTCTGCAAGGGCCGCGGCTTTTGTGGAGCGACGGGTAACGGTGCTTCGAGGGTGACTGTTGTCGATGTGTGCAGAGGGTCCCTTGGTTCGAGCCCAGGTAGGGGCGAGGAGAGGGACGGAAGCAACACTGTTACCCCGAGTGGCGCAGTGGTCTAAGGCACTGCATCGCAGTGCTAGCTGTGCCACTAGAGATCCTGGTTCGAATCCAGGCTCTGTCGTAGCCGGCCGAGACCGGGAGACCCATGGGGCGGCGCGCAATTGGCCCAGCGTCGTCCAGGGTAGGGGAGGGAATGGCCGGCAGGGATGTAGCTCAGTTGATAGAGCATGGCGTTTGCAACGCCAGGGTTGTGGGTTCGATTCCCACAGGGGGTATGAAAAAAAAATAATGTATGCACTAACTAACTAACTGTAAGTCGCTCTGGATAAGAGCGTGTGCTAAATGACGTAAATGTAAAGTATACTACAACTGAAAACTATCTTTCACAGACACATCCATGAATATGACCTACTGTACTAGTTTAAGAGACACAGATACAACAAGCCCCTATAGTCCATTAGGCAGGCTGTCTCTCATGGTAATGTAATCTGTGGAGGTGAGAGATTGAGAGCTAAATGCACACCGCTGGGATGAAGTGCTGTTTCGTAATTCAGCCAATGACATCAAGTGCTGATGGTAGTTTTAACAGAGCAGCACACTCCAGTCCTGATCCTTCCCCCTCTTTAGTGTTCCAAATGGCACCCTAATTCCCTATATAGTGCACTAGGTAATAGCATGCCATTTGGGACGCATTTCCTCTGCTGGGAGTTAGACTGGCTAGCCCATAGAACACCAACATTCCCAACTCTTAAAGTACTGAACGGCTGTTGCATGGAAAACCTATTAATTTGAGTTCTCTCTCGCTCAGTCTGTCTGCCTGCCTGTCTGTCAGCCTGTCGGTCTGTCTGCCTGTCTGTCAGCCTGTCGGTCTGTCTGCCTGCCTCTCTGTCTGTCTGCCTGTCTGTCTGCCTGCCTGTCTGTCAGCCTGTCTGCCTGTCGGTCTGTATGACTGTCTCTCTCTCCACTTTCGTTCCCGATGTCTTTTAAAAAGAGAACAATCTTTTCATTCTTCATGATGATTGGCCATACATTCACACCATAGACTGTATATAAAAACGATTAAAATCAAATCAAACTTTATATGTGCCGAATACAACAGGTAGACA
Organism: Coregonus lavaretus; assembly: GCF_964263955.1. Taxonomy (NCBI): domain Eukaryota; kingdom Metazoa; phylum Chordata; class Actinopteri; order Salmoniformes; family Salmonidae; genus Coregonus; species Coregonus lavaretus. The sequence continues at coordinate 27,121 of NW_028158305.1, forward strand.
TTTTACATTTTACATTTTATCCATTTAGCAGACGCTCTTATCCAGTGCGACTTACATTATATTTTTTTAACTGGTCCCCCGTGGGAATCGAACCCACAACCCTGGCGTTGCAAACGCCATGCTCTACCAACTGAGCTACATCCCTGCTGGCCATTCCCTCCCCTTAGACCACTGCGCCACTCGGGAGTACAGACCTCACGGTGAAATGCTTACTTACAAGCCCTTAACCAACAATGCAGTTCCAGAAAGAGTTAAGAAAATATTTACTAAATAAACAAAAGTAAAACCTGGGGGGGGGGGGGTGTAAATGTAAATAGTCTGGGTGGCCATTTTATTAATTGTTCAGCAGTCTTATGGCTTGGAGGTAGAAGCTGTTAAGGAGCCTTTTGGTCCAAGACTTGGCACTCCGGTACCGCTTGCCGTGCAGTAGCAGAGAGAACAGTCTATAACTACGGTGGCTGGAGTCTTTGACAATTTTTAGGGCCTTCCTCTGACACCGCCTGGTATAGAGGTCCTGGATGGCAGGAAGCTTGGCCCCAGTGATGTACTGGGCCGTACGCACTACCCTCTGTAGCACCTTACAGTCAGATGCCGAGCAGTTGCCATACCAGGCGGTATAGTAGGATTCAATCTTAATCCTGTATTGACGCTTTGCCTGTTTGATGGTTCGTCTGAGGGCGTAGCGGGATTTCTTATAAGCGTCGGATTAGCAACCCCATTGTGAAGAATCAGATTCAGATCTCAGTACCTCTGGAAGTGAATATGATGACACACCTTGATAAGGTTAAATAGTACACAGATAACTGTAGTATTGTCATAACCAGCAGAACCTTCATGTTCTCTTGTGTTGTAATGTTTACACTATTATGTTTATTGACAGGAATTGGGTTACCATAGAGACCTGGATGACTCATAATCATGATAAACACACTTATTCTACATTAAGTAATACATTAAGTCTGTGTGTGCATTTATGTGTGTGCATGCATGTGTATGTGCGCACAGTTGAGGTCGGAAGTTTACATACCCTTAGGTTGGAGTCATTAAAACTCGTTTTTCAACCACTCCACAAATGTCTTGTTAACAAACTATAGTTTCTGGCAAGTCGGTTAGGACATCTACTTTGTGCATGACACAAGTAATTTTTCCAACAATTGTTTACAGACAGATTATTTCACTTATAATTCACTGTATCACAATTCCAGTGGGTCAGAAGTTTACATACACTAAGTTGACTGTGCCTTTAAACAGCTTGGAAAATTCCAGAAAATGATGTCATGGCTTTAGAAGCTTCTGATAGGCTAATTGACATCATTTGAGTCAATTGGAGGTGTACCTGTGGATGTATTTAAAGGCCTACCTTCAAACTCAGTGCCTCTTTACTTGACATCATGGGAAAATCAAAAGAAATCAGCCAAGACCTCAGAAAAAAATTGTAGACCTCCACAAGTCTGGTTCATCCTTGGGAGCAATTTCCAAACACCTGAAGGTACCATGTTCATCTGCACAAACAATAGTACGCAAGTATAAACACCATGGGACCACGCAGCCGTCATACCGCTCAGGAAGGAGATGCGTTCTGTCTCCTAGAGATGAACGTACTTTGGTGCGAAAAGTGCAAATCAAACCCAAAACAACAGCAAAGGACCTTGTGAAGATGCTGGAGGAAACAGGTACAAAAGTATCTATATCCACAGTAAAACAAGTCTTATATCGACATAACCTGAAAGGCCGATCAGCAAGGAAGAAGCCACTGCTCCAAAACCGCCATAAAAAAGCCAGACTACGGTTTGCAACTGCACATGGGGACAAAGATCGTACTTTTTGGAGAAATGTCCTCTGGTCTGATGAAACAAAAATAGAACTGTTTGGCCATAATGACCATCGTTATGTTTGGAGGAAAAAGGGGGACGGCTTGCAAGCCGAAGAACACCATCCCAACCGTGAAGCACGGGAGTGGCAGCATCATGCTGTTGGGGGTGCTTTGCTGCAGGAGGGACTGGTGCACTTCACAAAATAGATGGCATCATGAGGAAGGAAAACTATGTGGATATATTGAAGCTACGGTCAAAAGAAGTGCACTCTATAGGGAATAAGGTGCTATTTTGGACACATTCATCAGTGCCTTTGGAGGGTTGGTGATTAGTCCAGGGTTTCTGAGGGTAACTGGAGGGTTGATGATTAGTCCAGGGTTTCTGAGGGTAACTGGAGAGTTGATGATTAGTCCAGGGTTTCTGAGGGTAACTGGAGGGTTGATGATTAGTTTGGTTTCTGAGGGTAACTGGAGGGTTGGTGATTAGTCCAGGGTTTCCGAGGGTAACTGGAGGGTTGGTGATTAGTCCAGGGTTTCTGAGGGTAGATGATTAGTTTGGTTTCTGAGGGTAACTGGAGGGTTGGTGATTAGTCCAGGGTTTCTGAGGGTAACTGGAGAGTTGATGATTAGTCCAGGGTTTCTGAGGGTAACTGGAGGGTTGATGATTAGTCCAGGGTTTCTGAGGGTAACTGGAAGGTTGATGATTAGTCCAGGGTTTCTGAGGGTAACTGGAGGGTTGATGATTAGTCCAGGGTTTCTGAGGGTAATTGGAGAGTTGATGATTAGTTTGGTTCTGAGGGTATCTGGAAGGTTGATGATTAGTCCAGGGTTTCTGAGGGTAACTGGAGGGTTGATGATTAGTTTGGTTTGATTCGCCCAGTGTTTCTAAAGGGTAACTGGAGGTTGATCATTAGTCCAGGGTTTCTGAGGGTAATTGGAGAGTTGATGATTAGTTTGGTTCTGAGGGTAACTGGAGGGTTGATGATTAGTTTGGTTTCTGAGGGAACTGGAGGCTTGATAATGAGTTCCGTCACACCCTATATTCACCCCTTGTGACCTGTACTGTAACACTGAGAACAGGGTCATTCCCGTGTGTGTCACCGTGTGTGTCACCGTGTGTGTCACCGTGTGTGTCACCGTGTGTGTGTGTGTTAATCCTATGTCCATAAAACACTGGGCTGTGTCACGTTGTGTCAACCCACTATATCTCTGTGATAAACTCAGTTATATGGATAATAAAACCAAGTCAAAGGTAGTGAGTAACGATATCAACTAACATAGTTCTGCTTTCCTCATCTGATCTGTCTAGTCCAGTAGTGTGTAAAGGGGGGGTGATCTGTCTAGTCCAGTATTGTGTAAAGGGGGGTGAACTGTCTAGTCCAGTATTGTGTAAAGGGGGGTGATCTGTCTAGTCCAGTATTGTGTAAAGGGGGGTGATCTGTCTAGTCCAGTATTGTGTAAAGGGGGTGATCTGTCTAGTCCAGTAGTGTGTAAAGGGGGGTGATCTGTCTAGTCCAGTAGTGTGTAAAGGGGGGTGATCTGTCTAGTCCAGTAGTGTGTAAAGGGGGGTGATCTGTCTAGTCCAGTAGTGTGTAAAGGGGGGTGATCTGTCTAGTCCAGTAGTGTGTAAAGGGGGGGTGATCTGTCTAGTCCAGTAGTGTGTAAAGGGGGTGATCTGTCTAGTCCAGTAGTGTGTAAAGGGGGGTGATCTGTCTAGTCCAGTAGTGTGTAAAGGGGGGTGATCTGTCTAGTCCAGTATTGTGTAAAGGGGGGTGAACTGTCTAGTCCAGTAGTGTGTAAAGGGGGGTGATCTGTCTAGTCCAGTAGTGTGTAAAGGGGGGTGATCTGTCTAGTCCAGTATTGTGTAAAGGGGGGTGATCTGTCTAGTCCAGTATTGTGTAAAGGGGGGTGATCTGTCTAGTCCAGTAGTGTGTAAAGGGGGGTGATCTGTCTAGTCCAGTAGTGTGTAAAGGGGGGTGATCTGTCTAGTCCAGTAGTGTGTAAAGGGGGGTGATCTGTCTAGTCCAGTATTGTGTAAAGGGGGGTGATCTGTCTAGTCCAGTATTGTGTAAAGGGGGGTGATCTGTCTAGTCCAGTATTGTGTAAAGGGGGGTGATCTGTCTAGTCCAGTAGTGTGTAAAGGGGGGTGATCTGTCTAGTCCAGTAGTGTGTAAAGGGGGTGATCTGTCTAGTCCAGTAGTGTGTAAAGGGGGGTGATCTGTCTAGTATTGTGTAAAGGGGCCAATATTGTACTTTTTACTCCATACATTTTCCTTGACACCCAAAAGTACTCGTTACATTTAGAATACTTATCAACAGAACATCCCTGGTCATCCCTACTGCCTCTAATCTGGTGGACTCACTAAACACAAATGCTTTGTTTGTAAATTATGTCTGAATGTTGGAGTGTGCCTCTGGCTATCCATAATTTAAAAAAACAAGAAAATGGTGCCGTCTGGTTTGCTTAATAAAATAAATTTGAAATGATTTATACTTTTACTTTTGATACTTAAGTATGTTTTAAACCAATACTTTTAGACTTTTACTCAAGTAGAATTTTACTGGGTGACTTTTACTTTTACTTGAGTCATTAATTTATTTTTTATACACTACCGGTCAAAAGTTTTAGAACACCTACTCATTCAAGGGGTTTTCTTTATTTTTACTATTTTCTACATGGTTGAATAATAGTGAAGACATCAAAACTATGAAATAACACATATGGAGTCATGTAGTAACCAAAAAAGTGTTAAACAAATCAAAATATATTATTAATTTGAGATTCTTCAAATAGCCACCCTTTGCCTTGATGACAGCTTTGCACACTCTTGAAATTCTCTCAACCAGCTTCATGAGGTAATCACCTGGAATGCATTTCAATTAACAGGTGTGCCTTCTTAAAAGTTAATTTGTGGAATTTCTTTCCTTCTTAATGCGTTTGAGCCAATCAGTTGTGTTGTGACAAGGTACAGTGGCTTGCGAAAGTATTCACCCCCTTTGGCATCTTTCCTACTTTGTTGCCTTACAACCTAGAATTAAAATTGATTTTTTGGGGGGTTTGTATCATTTGATTTACACACACTTTGAAGATGAAAAGTATTTTAATATAGTTAAACAAACAAGAAATAAGACAAAAAAAAACAGAAAACTTGAGCGTGCATAACTATTCCCCCCCCCCCCCCCCCCCAAAGTAAATACTTTGTAGAGCCACCTTTTGCAGCAATTACAGCTGAAAGTCTCTTTGGGTATGTCTCTATAAGCTTGGCACATCTAGCCACTGGGATTTTTGCCCATTCTTCAAGGCAAAACTACTGGTGTAAAGCAATCTTTAAGTCATACCACAGATTCTCAATTGGATTGAGGTCTGGGCTTTGACTAGGCCATTCCAAGACATTTAAATGTTTCCCCTTAAACCACTCGAGTGTTGCTTTAGCAGTATCCTTAGGGTCATTGCCCTGCTGGAAGGTGAACCTCCGTCCCAGTTCAAATCTCTGGAAGACTGAAACAGGTTTCCCTCAAGAATGTCCCTGTATTTAGCGCCATTCATCATTCCTTCAATTCTGACCAGTTTCCCAGTCCCTGCCGATGAAAAACATCCCCACAGCATGGATGGTGTTCTCGGGGTGATGAGAGGTGTTGGGTTTGCGCCAGACATAGAGTTTTCCTTGATGGCCAAAAAGCTAAATTTTAGTCTCATCTGACAAGATTACCTTATTCCATATGTTTGGGGAGTCTCCCACATGCCTTTTGGTGAACACCAAACGTGTTTGCTTATTTTCTTCTATAAGCAATGGCTATTTTCTGGCCACTCTTCCATAAAGCCCAGCTCTGTGGAGTGTACGGCTTAAAGTGGTCCTATGGACAGATACTCCAATCTCCGCTGTGGAGCTTTGCAGCTCCTTCAGGGTTATCTTTGGTCTCTTTGTTGCCTCTCTGATTAATGCCCTCCTTGCCTGGTCCGTGAGTTTTGGTGGGCGGCCTCTCTTGGCAGGTTTGTTGTGGTGCCATATTCTTTCCATTTTTTAATAATGGATTTAATGGTGCTCCGTGGGATGTTCAAAGTTTCTGATATTTTTTTATAACCCAACCCTGATCTGTACTTCTCCACAACTTTGTCGCTGACCTGTTTGGAGAGCTCCTTGGTCTTTATGGTGCTGCTTGCTTGGTGGTGCCCCTTGCTTAGTGGTGTTGCAGACTCTGGGGCCTTTCAGAACAGGTGTATATATACTGAGATCATGTGACAGATCATGTGACACTTAGATTGCACACAGGTGGACTTTATTTAACTAATTATGTGACTTCTGAAGGTAATTGGTTGCACCAGATCTTTATTTAGGGGCTTCATAGCAAAGGGGGTGAATACATATGCACGCACCACTTTTCCGTTATTTATTTTTTACAATTTTTTGAAACAAGTTATTTTTTTTCATTTCACTTCACCAATTTGGACTATTTTGTGTATGTCCATATACATGAAATCCAAATAAAAATCCATTGAAATTACAGGTTGTAATGCAACAAAATAGGAAAAACGCCAAAGGGGATGAATACTTTTGCAAGGCACTGTAGAGGGGGTATTTGGTAAAAGACCAAGACCATATTATGGCAAGAACAGCTCAAATAAGCAAAGAGAAACGACAGTCCATCATTACTTTAAGACATGAAGGTCAGTCATTACAGAACAGAGAAAATAGTAAAAATAAAGAAATACCCTTGAATGAGTAGGTGTTCTAAAACCTTTGACTGGTTAGTGTTTATATATATATGTTTTACTTGAGTAATTTTCTATTAAGGTATCTTTACTTTTACTCAAGTATGACAATTTTCAACCACTGACAATCAGACGGAATACCGTGTTCTCAAAGCACGCGCTGCCAAGTGTCAGACGGAATACCGTGTTCTCAAAGCACGCGCTGCCAAGTGTCAGACGGAATACCGTGTTCTCAAAGCACGCGCTGCCAAGTGTCAGACGGAATACCGTGTTCTCAAAGCACGCGCTGCCAAGTGTCAGACGGAATACCGTGTTCTCAAAGCACGCGCTGCCAAGTGTCAGACGGAATACCGTGTTCTCAAAGCACGCGCTGCCAAGTGTCAGACGGAATACCGTGTTCTCAAAGCACGCGCTGCCAAGTGTCAGACGGAATACCGTGTTCTCAAAGCACGCGCTGCCAAGTGTCAGACGGAATACCGTGTTCTCAAAGCACGCGCTGCCAAGTGTCAGACGGAATACCGTGTTCTCAAAGCACGCGCTGCCAAGTGTCAGACGGAATACCGTGTTCTCAAAGCACGCGCAGGCCAAGTGTCAGACGGAATACCGTGTTCTCAAAGCACGCGCTGCCAAGTGTCAGACGGAATACCGTGTTCTCAAAGCACGCGCTGCCAAGTGTCAGACGGAATACCGTGTTCTCAAAGCACGCGCTGCCAAGTGTCAGACGGAATACCGTGTTCTCAAAGCACGCGCTGCCAAGTGTCAGACGGAATACCGTGTTCTCAAAGCACGCGCTGCCAAGTGTCAGACGGAATACCGTGTTCTCAAAGCACGCGCTGCCAAGTGTCAGACGGAATACCGTGTTCTCAAAGCACGCGCTGCCAAGTGTCAGACGGAATACCGTGTTCTCAAAGCACGCGCTGCCAAGTGTCAGACGGAATACCGTGTTCTCAAAGCACGCGCTGCCAAGTGTCAGACGGAATACCGTGTTCTCTGAGCACGCGCTGCCAAGTGTCAGACGGAATACCGTGTTCTCAAAGCACGCGCTGCCAAGTGTCAGACGGAATACCGTGTTCCCAAAGCACGCGCTGCCAAGTGTCAGACGGAATACCGTGTTCTCTGAGCACGCGCTGCCAAGTGTCAGACGGAATACCGTGTTCTCTGAGCACGCGCTGCCAAGTGTCAGACGGAATACCGTGTTCTCAAAGCACGCGCTGCCAAGTGTCAGACGGAATACCGTGTTCTCAAAGCACGCGCTGCCAAGTGTCAGACGGAATACTGTGTTCTCAAAGCACGCGCTGCCAAGTGTCAGACGGAATACCGTGTTCTCTGAGCACGCGCTGCCAAGTGTCAGACGGAATACCGTGTTCTCAAAGCACGCGCTGCCAAGTGTCAGACGGAATACCGTGTTCTCAAAGCACGCGCTGCCAAGTGTCTTCAGAGACATTTCCAATCTTTCCTTGTCCCAGTCTGTTATCCCAACATGTTTCAAGCTGACCACCATTGTCCCAGTTCCCAAGAGCACCAAGGTATCCTACCTAAATGACTATCGCCCCGTAGCACTCACATCTGTAATTATGAAGTGCTTTGAAAGCCTGGTCATGACACACATCAACACCACCATCCCAGACAGCCTAGACCAAACTCCAATTAGCATACCGCCGCAACAGATCCACAGATGACGCAATCTCAATTGCACTTCACACTGCCCTCTCCCACCTGGACAAGAGGGGGAAATAACTATGTGAGAACGCTTTTCATAGACTACAGCTCAGCGTTCAACACCATAGTCCCCTCTAAACTCATCACCAAGCTAAGGACCCTGGGACTGAACCCCTCCCTCTGCTAACTGGATCCTGGACTTCCTGACGGGCTGACCCCATCTGGTGAGGGTAGGCAACAACACCTCCGCCACCCTGACCCTCAACACGGGGGGCCACTCAGGGGTGCGTGCTTAGTCCCTTCCTGTACTCCTTGTTCACCCACGACTGCGTGCCCACCCACGACTGCAACACCATCATCAAATTTGCTAACGACGCGAGGGTGGTAGGCCTGATCACCGACGGCGATGAGTCAGCCTACAGGGAGGAGGGTCAGAGACTTAGCAGTGTGGTTGCCAGGACAACAACCTCTCCCTCAACGTCAGTAAGACCAAGTAGCTGATCGTGGACTACAGTAGAAAGAGGGGAGAGCAGGTGTGTGGAGCTGGTCGGGATCTTCAAAGTTCTTGGCGTCCACATCGCTAAGGTCATTAACATGGTCCACACACACCCGCACAGCCGTGAAGAGGGCACTTCCACCTCGGGAGGCTGAAAGGATTTGACGTGGGCCCTCGGCTCCTCAAAAAGATATACCTGCTGCACCACCGGGAGCATCTTGACTGGCTGCATCACTGCCCCTGACCGCAAAGTGTTACATATATATATATATCAGAGCTCCCTGCCATCCAGGACCTCTATATCAGAGCTCCCTGCCATCCAGGACCTCTATATCAGAGCTCCCTGCCATCCAGGACCTCTATATCAGAGCTCCCTGCCATCCAGGACCTCTATATCAGAGCTCCCTGCCATCCAGGACCTCTATATCAGAGCTCCCTGCCATCCAGGACCTCTATATCAGAGCTCCCTGCCATCCAGGACCTCTATATCAGAGCTCCCTGCCATCCAGGACCTCTATATCAGAGCTCCCTGCCATCCAGGACCACTATATCAGAGCTCCCTGCCATCCAGGACCTCTATATCAGAGCTCCCTGCCATCCAGGACCTCTATATCAGAGCTCCCTGCCATCCAGGACCTCTATATCAGAGCTCCCTGCCATCCAGGACCTCTATATCAGAGCTCCCTGCCATCCAGGACCTCTATATCAGAGCTCCCTGCCATCCAGGACCACTATATCAGAGCTCCCTGCCATCCAGGACCTCTATATCAGAGCTCCCTGCCATCCAGGACCTCTATATCAGAGCTCCCTGCCATCCAGGACCTCTATACCAGAGCTCCCTGCCATCCAGGACCTCTATATCAGAGCTCCCTGCCATCCAGGACCTCTATATCAGAGCACCCTGCCATCCAGGACCTCTATATCAGAGCTCCCTGCCATCCAGGACCTCTATATCAGAGCTCCCTGCCATCCAGGACCTCTATATCAGAGCTCACTGCCATCCAGGACCTCTATATCAGTGCTCCCTGCCATCCAGGACCTCTATATCAGAGCTCACTACCATCCAGGACCACTATATCAGAGCTCCCTGCCATCCAGGACCTCTATATCAGAGCTCCCTGCCATCCAGGACCTCTATATCAGAGCTCACTGCCATCCAGGACCACTATATCAGGCGGTGTAAGAGGAAGGTCCGGTAATATTGCTGAAGGCTCCAGCCACCCAAGACTGTTCACTCTGCTACCGTCCGGCAAACTGACCAACCAACAGGCTCCGGGACAGCTTCTACCCCCGAGCCATAAGCCTGCTAAATAGTTAATTAATGGTTACCAGGGACTATCTGCTCTGACCCTATCTAGCACTGACTATCTCACAATACTGTATACAGTATACACTACATACACACACACACACACTACACTGACACTCTCACACATTCACATACACACACACACACAACACACACATGGATACCGACAACACAAACACATACACGCATACCGACCCAATGCGGACCAATTTAAGTCCTTGTGGACGGAACTTAAAGCTGTTGAGAAAGAGAAAGACTCGATCTCTTTGCTTATGGTACCTTCATGAAAACTAGTCAGACTGACAGGAAATAATTCAGAAATGCAGCTTTCTAACAGAACCTATACATTTTAGCCTTAGTATTTAAACCTCAAGAAGACTGCCAATAAGATGTCTTCCTCTTTCTAAAGCTAGTGAACTGTGAAACACAGCTCCTCTCACAACAAAGGCCTCTAAATGTTATCAGCTTCAGAAAGAGGCCAAAAATGTGCCGAGTTCTCCCCCCCCTACACACTCAAACACACACACACACACACACACGCCCCAGCATTGTGGGCCGCACATGTGCTGCATAACGCAGAGGGTTTTCCTCTCTAGCAAACACAGACAGTGCGAGCAGGACGGCAGCAGGCCTCCTCCATCCCCCTCTCCTCTCAGCTTCCTCCTCCATCCCCCTCTCCTCTCAGCTTTCTGGCCTTTGCAGAGCAGACCTACAGTGCATTCAGAAAGTATTCATACCGCTTGAGTTTTTTCCACATTTTGTTGTGTTACAGAGTGGGATTCAAATATATTTAATTGTAATCTTTTATTTTTTTTGTTCACCGATCTACACAAAATACTCTGTAATGTCAAAGTGGAAGAAATGTTTTACCATTTATAAAAAATAAAACACTAATATATATATTGATTAGATAAGTATTCAACCCCGTGAGTCAATACATGTTAGAATCACCTTTGGCAGTGATTGCAGCTGTGAGTCTTTCTGGGTAAGTCTCTGAGAGCTTTCCACACCTGGATTGTAAAATATTTGCTCATTATTCTTTTTTTTTTAATGTCAAGCTCTGTCAAGTTGGTTGTTGATAATTGCTAGACAGCCATTTTCAAGTCTTGCCATAGATCTTCAAGCTGATTTAAGTCAAAACTGTAACTAGGCCACTCAGGAACATTCAATGTCGTCTTGGGAAGCAACTACAGTGTAGATTTGGCCTTGTGATTTAGGTTACTGTCCTGCTGAAAGGTGAATTCGTCTCCTAGTGTCTGGTGGAGAGCAGACTGAGCCAGGTTTTCTTGTGGGATTTTGCCTGTGCAAAAACAAACTCCCTTGCTGATGACAAGCATGGTCATAACATGATGCAGCCACCACCAAGCTTGTTCTTCAACCATTCTGATGTATACTTGTTTGTGTGTTTTGGATCATTGTCTTTCTGCATGACCCAGCTGCGCTTCAGCTTCAGCTCACAGACGGATGGTCTGACGTTCTCCTGTAGAATTCTCTGATACAGAGCAGAATTCATGGTTCCTTCAATGATGGCAAGGCGTCCAGGTCATGATGCAGAAAAGCATCCCCAAACCATTACACTACCACCACAATGCTTGATCGTTGGTATGATGTTCTTACTGTGGAATGCAGTGTTTGGTTTTCTCCCGACATAACGGGGCCCATGTCGGCCAAAAAGTTCCACTTTTTATTCATCTGTCCGTAGAACATTGTTCCAGAACTCCTGAGGATCATCCAGGTGCTTTTTGGCAAACTTGAGACGAGCATTCACGTTCTTCTTAGTGAGCAATGGTTTCCGCCTTGATACTCTGCCATGAATCCCATTATTTCCCCGGTGTCTCTCTGATGGTGGAATCATGAACACTGACCTTAGCCGAGGCGAGAGGGGCCTGGAAATCCCTGGATATTGTTCTAGGGTTGTTTGTGACTTCCTGGACGATTTTACACCTAGCTCTTGGGAGAGATTTTGGCAGGACGGCCACTCCTGGGAAGATTCACTCCTGTCCCAAACGTTTCTCAATTTGGACAATATGGCTCTGAGCGTGGTTCGGTGGAGCCCCAGAGCCTTAGAAATGGCTTTCCAGACTGATGGACATCAACAACTCTTTTCCGGAGGTCTTCAGGAATTTATTTTGATAGTGGCATGATGTGCTTCTAGAACCAGTGTGGTGTCCAAAGGGCCAACGTTAGTCAGATTTATATTGGGCAGGGCTGACCCAAATCAGGGCTGGCCCAAATCAGGGCCGGCCCAAATCAGGGCTGGATGTTAACCAAAGTACTAAAAAAGCTGACTCTAATTATCCCTTTAATTGAGTTGAGTTAACTAGGGGGGTTAATAACTTTTTCACACCTGAAGATAGCATGTTTGGTTACCTTGCACACCAAACAAATGAAAGAAGCACCAAACTTACCCATACCTAAAAATGTATGCGCACATGACTGTAAGTCGCTTTGGATAAAAGTGTCTGCTAAATGGCATATTATATAAAGATCTGACCAAATTCAATGTGAAAAATGTGCAATAATGCAGAAAATCTGACAGAGGGCAAATACTTTTTCACGGCACTGTAGGTGCCCTTCTTTGCAAGGCATTGGAAAACCTCCCTGGTCTTTGTGGTTGAATCTGTGCTTGAAATGCACTGCTCGACTGAGGGACCTTACAGATAATTGTATGTGTGGGGTACAGAGACGTGGAGTCATTCAAAAATCATGTTAACCATTATTATTGAACAAAGAATGAGTCCATGCAACTTATTATGTGATTTGTTAAGCACATTTTAAGCCATAACAAAGGGGTTGAATACTTATTGACTCAAGACATTTCAGCTTTTCATTACAATTCTCTCTCCTCTCTCACTCACCTCCAGCCCAGAGCAGGTGCCATCACGATGCCCCCGCACCCAGCCTGGGCCCAATCCAGCCTGCTACAATTCCAAACCCCAAGTCCAGGCCAGCCCAGGACTAATGCCCATCCCAGGACCAATACCCAGCCCCGCTCCAACCTCAAGGCTCAATACCCCAGTACAGGCCCAATTCCTGCTCCACTCAGTCCAACCCCTAGCCCCCTAGACAGGAAGGAAACAGAGACTGATCTACAGCAGACTGATCTACAGCAGACTGATCTACAGCAGACTGATTTACAGCAGACTGACCTGCAGCAGACTGATTTACAGCAGACTGATCTACAGCAGACTGATCTACAGCAGACTGATCTACAGCAGACTGATCTACAGCAGACTGATTTACAGCAGACTGACCTGCAGCAGACTGATTTACAGCAGACTGACCTGCAGCAGACTGATTTACAGCAGACTGATTTACAGCAGACTGATTTACAGCAGACTGACCTGCAGCAGACTGATTTACAGCAGACTGACCTGCAGCAGACTGATTTACAGCAGACTGATTTACAGCAGACTGATCTACAGCAGACTGATTTACAGCAGACTGATCTACAGCAGACTGATCTACAGCAGACTGATCTACAGCAGACTGACCTGCAGCAGACTGATCTACAGCAGACTGATTTACAGCAGACTGACCTACAGCAGACTGATCTACAGCAGACTGATATACAGCAGACTGATCTACAGCAGACTGATCTACAGCAGACTGACCTGCAGCAGACTGATTTACAGCAGACTGATCTACAGCAGACTGATCTACAGCAGACTGATTTACAGCAGACTGACCTGCAGCAGACTGATTTACAGCAGACTGACCTGCAGCAGACTGATTTACAGCAGACTGACCTGCAGCAGACTGATTTACAGCAGACTGAATTACACAGACTGAATTACAGCAGACTGAATTACTCTTTAACCAACTTCTACCACAACAAACCAGGGCCAGCGTTATGGGCGGGCCTTAGGGGGCGTGGCCCGCCCTGCCGTACCTCCCTGCCCGTCCAAATAAAATACAGAAATATTGATCATTTATTTGACCGAGACACGCGCCAACAGAAAGACGCATCAATCTCCGTTAAAGCATCCGAGCGAAACAGCGCCCCCTCTGTCTCAGTATGTGTAGACCATGTATCTGATTCTGTCTGGACCAAAATAATATGACATGTCATAGTATCTCTGGCCAGACAACATCAGATACATGGTCTATATATGTTCGCTGCTCTGGCACCCCAATGGTGGAACAAGCTCCCTCACGACGCCAGGACAGCGGAGTCACTCACCACCTTCCGGAGACACTTGAAACCCCACCTCTTTACGGAATACCTGGGATAGGATAAAGTCATCCTTCTATCCCCCCCTTACACCACCCCCAAAAAATAAAAACATTATTGTAAAGTTTTTGTCCCACTGGCTATCATAAGGTGAATGCATCAATTTGTAAGTCGCTCTGGATAATAGCGTCTGCTAAATGACGAAAATGTAAAATGTAAATGTAAATATATAGAGGGCCGCTGTTTTGCTCGCTCGGATGCTTTCTCCGGTGATATATACTACATGACCAAAAGTATGTGGACACCTGCTCGTCGAACATCTCATTCCAAAATCATGGGCATTAATATGGAGTTGGACCCCCTCCCCTTTGCTGCTATAACAGCCTCCACTCTTCTGGGAAGGCTTTCCACTAGATGTTGGAACATTGCTGCGGGGACTTGCTTCCATTCAACCACAAGAGCATTAGTGAGATCGGGAACTGATTAGGCCTGGCTCGCAGTCGGTGTTCCAATTCATCCCAAAGGTGTTCGATAGGGTTGAGGTCAGGGCTCTGTGCAGGCCAGTCTAGTGCTTCCACACTGATCTCGACAAACCATTTCTGTATGGACCTCGCTTTGTGCACGGGGGCATTGTCATGCTGAAACAGGACAGGGCCTTCCCCAAACTGTTGCCACAAAGTTGGAAGCACAGAATTGTATAGAATGTCATTTTATGCTGTAGCATTAAGATTTCCCTTCACTGGAACTAAGGGGCCCGAACCATGAACAACAGCCCCAGACCATTATTCCTCCTCCACCAAACTTTACATTTAGCACTATGCATTCGGGCAGGTAGCGTTCTCCTGGAATCCGCCAAACCCAGATTCGTCCGTCAAACTGCCAGACGGTGAAACGTGATTCATCACTCCAGAGAACGCGTTTCCACTGCTCCAGAGTCCAATGGCGGCGAGCTTTACACCACTCCAGCCGACGTTTGGCATTGCGCATGGTGATCTTAGGCTTGTGTGCGGCTGCTCGGCCACGGAAACCCATTTCATGAAGCTCCCGACGAACAGTTATTGTGCTGATGTTGCTTCCAGAGACAGTTTGGAACTCGGTAGTGAGTGTTGCAACGTGCTTCAGCACTCGGTGGTCCCGTTCTGTGAGCTTGTGTGGCCTACCACTTCGCGGCTGAGCTGTTGTTGCTCCTAGACGTTTCCACTTCACAATAACAGCACTTACAGTTGACCTGGGCAGCTCTAGCAGGGCAGAAATTTGACGAACTGACTTGTTGGAAAGGTGGCATCCTATGACGGTGCCACGTTGAAAGTCACTGAGCTCTTCAGTAAGGCCATTCTACTGCCAGTGTTTGTCTATGGAGATTGCATGTCTGTGTGCTCAATTTTACACACCTGTCAGCAACGGGTGTGGCTGAAATAGCCGAATCCACTAATTTGAAGGGGTGTTGACATGCTTTTGTATATATAGTATAGTTTCAGCAGAGAGAAAGAGGCGAAGCGAGAGGGCTCACTCTCGCCAAAATCTGTCCAGTGTAAACCAGTCCGTTTCTATGGGAACAATATGCAGACTTAAGCTTGTCGCCTGCCTTCCCAACTTTGGGACAAAGACTCCCATTGTTAGGGCGGAGACATTGGCATCTCTTCATTATATACAGATCTCTGGTTTCAGTCTCTTGCAAATTAGAAAGGAAAGTTAGTGGGTGAACAGTGCCCTGTTAGGATGCTGGACTGCCCTAAAGTAAATTTGATGTTTCACCAAAATTATATAATTACTCCTGTCTAAGCATAGCTTCTTAATTTTTTTTTTTTTGCTGTGGATTGTTCCAAATCACCAGTGTGTTTGGGAAGCCCTCAGTGTGGGTAGTGCGCGTTGCAATAGGTCTAGCTGGTTGAGTTGCGGCTATCAGTGAAACGCATCTAAAATATGTGTGAAGATGTGTCTTGAGCATAATTTAAAATGTTGCATCAAGAAGGGGGGTGGGGGGGGGGGGGTTGAAAATATGGTGTGTCTCGCTCTAGAATGCATGCATATGTAGGAAAGTGCCCATTTGTCATTGTTGTATTTCTGGTTGTCCTAACTCACCACGTACACCATTCATTTTGACTTCGCCTCACACAAGTCAACAAAGTCTGTTTTATTAACATCCATTGCGAAAGAAAGTACCTCAGTATTTGAAAAATATTTCCGAAAACTCCCGGGCTCGATAATCACCAAGGCTCCGTGTGAAAAAGCAAAATACCTAGATCTGATGATCCCATCTCTCTCTCTCTCTCTCTCTCTCTCTCTCTCTCTCTCTCTCTCTCTCTCTCTCTCTCTCTCTCTCTCTCTCTCTCTCTCTCTCTCTCTCTCTCTCTCTCTCTCTCTCTCTCTCTCTCTCTCTCTCTCTCTCTCTCTCTCTCTCTCTCTCTCTCTCTCTCTCTCTCTCTCTCTCTCTCTCTCTCTCTCTCTCTCACTCACTCACTCACTCACTGTGGGAAGCATTGGAGTCAACATGGGCCAGCATTCATGTGGAACGCTTTCGACACAGTTGGCGGACGGACGGTGTCCTTAATGTTTCGTACACCCAGTGTATTACTATGCTAATCAATTCCATCAAAATCCACCATTACAACAAAACAAAAAATGAATTATAAAATAAGCCCTAAATGAAACCCAGCCCATCCCACACGAGTGACCTGTTTGACTTAACTCCTTGTAGCAAGAGACCTTAAAATGTACCACGTTGTTATAGTTAATTAGAGTCATGTGAGTGAGCAGTGGACAAGAGGACTGATTACACACCGTTGGAACTGGACTTTTTTTTTTTTAAAGAAAACTACTAACACAACAAACCACACATGTATCAGGCTTCTCTCAGACTGTTGAGGAGAACCGATGTTAACTGTTGGAAGTGGACCTTTGTTCCAAAATAGGCTTTAAAAAAATCGCTCTTTTATAAGTGTGTTTTATGACATCATATGGTATTCGTAAAGAATCTGGTCGAAATCATAATGCCAATGGGGATTCATAAAGAATCTGGTCGTAATCATAATGCGAATGGGATTCATAAAGAAACTGGTCGTAATCATAATGCGAATGGGATTCATAAAGAATCTGGTCGTAATCATAATGCGAATAGGATGGTGGGGTTGAAAAGTAATAAAGGGGAATATATATATATAAAAAATATAAAAAAATATGGGGGATTGGAAGTGATGCAGACAATTACATTGATAGAAGATACAATCTATCTGCAATATTAAGCTGATCCTTCCCCCCGAGAAAAAAAAAAAAAAAAAAAAAAAAAAAAAAGAATCTGGTCGTAATCATAATGCGAATGGGATTCATAAAGAAACACAAAACAACAATTCATAAGGAACAAAGCGTGAAAACTTTTATTTTAAAATATTTTCCCAACTTTAAATAAAGTGGTGCTAAAACCATATTATAAAACACATGGTTGTAGCACAAATGTATTTAAAATAGGGCCAAAATCACACAGCATATGAGTTAAAGCAGGACCACAGAGACACACTAGCCTATACATCATACACACTAGCCTGTACATCATACACACTAGCCTATACATCATACACACTAGCCTATACATCATACACACTAGCCTATACATCATACACACTAGCCTATACATCATACACACTGTAGACCAGCAGCTCTCATAACCCATCTCCGTGCAATCAGGATTGCCCAGCCATGACATGGAATATGGATGCCCTCCCTCAAACAATACCAGCCAGCCATATTCTGTTGCTCGATACATTTACAACTTCATGTGAAACCAGCACTAGGGTTTCAGATAGGCACCTGGAGGGTTGGATGGTTTAACAGCAGCCTTTTGTGTTTGAAAGGAGAGAAGTCACTCCAGCACAGGGTAATATCACGTCACTTCATTGGGATGATGTACAGCGCATTGGGAAAGTATTCAGAACCCCTTGACTTTTTCCACATTTTGTTACGTTACAGCCTTAGTCTAAAATGGATTAAATTAATTTTTGCCCTCATCAATCTACACACAATAACCCATAACGAAAAAGCGAAAACAGATATAAAAAGTAACATGTATGCATTCACTAACTGTAACTGCTAAAATGTCTAAATGTCAAAATGTCAGATGTTTTGAGATTTTAGCAAATGTATCCAATTCTTTTTACAGAAATACTTTATTTACAAAAGTATTCAGACCCTTTGCTATGAGACACACAATTGAGCTCAGGTGCATCCTGTTTCCATTGATCATCCTTGAGAAGTTTCTACAACTTGATTGGAGTCCACCTGTGGTAAATTCAATTGATTGGACATGATTTGGAAAGGCGCACACCTGTCTATATAAGGTACCACAGTTGACAGTGCATGTCAGAGCAAAAACCAAGCTATGAGGTCGAAGGAATTGTCCGTAGAGCTCCGAGACAGAATTGTGTCGTTTGGAACCACCAATACTCTTCCTAGAGCTGGCCACCCAGCCAAACTGAGTAATCGGGGGAGAAGGGTCTTGGTCAGGGAAGTGACCAACAACCCGATGGTCACTCTGACAGAGCTCCAGAGTTCCTCTGTGGAGATGGGGGAACCTTCCAGAAGGACAACCATCTCTGCAGCACTCCACCAATCAGGCCTTTATGGTAGAGTGGCCAGATGGAAGCCACTCCTCAGTAAAAGGCACATGACAGCCCTCTTGGAGTTTACCAAAAGGCACCTAAAGGACTCTCAGACCATGAGAAACAAGATTCTCTGGACTGATGAACCAAGATTGAACTCTTTTGCCTGAATGCCAAGCGTCACATCTGGAGGAAACCTGGCCCCATCCCTATGGTGAAGCATGGTGGTGGCAGCATCATGCTGTGGGGATGTTTTTCAGCGGCAGGGACTGGGAGACTAGTCAGGACCGAGGGAAAGATGAACGGAGCAAAGTACAGAGAGATCCTTGATGAAAACCTGCTCCAGAGCGCTCAGGACCTCAGACTGGGGTGAAGGTTCACCTTCCAACAGGACAACAACCCTAAGCACACAGCCAAGATAATGCAGGAGTGGCTTCGGGACAAGTCTCTGAATGTCCTTGAGTGGCCCAGCCAGAGCCCGGACTTGAACCCGATTGAACATCTCTGGGGAAACTGGAAAATAGCTGTGCAGCGACGCTCCCCATCCAACCTGACAGAGCTTGAGAGGATCTGCAGAGAAGAATGGGAGAAACTCCCCAAATACAGGTGTGCCAAGCTTGTAGCGTCATACCCAAGAAGACCCAAGGCTGTAATCGCTGCGAAAGGTTCTTCAACAAAGTACTGAGTAAAGGGTCTGAATACTTCTAAATGTAATATTTCAGTTTTTTTTTATTTTTAATACATTTGCAAAAATGTATCTAAAGCTGTTTTTGCTTTGTCATTATGAGGTAGTGTGTAGATTGATGAGGGGAAAAAACGATTTAATAAATTTTAGAATACGGCTGTAACGTAACAAAATGTGAAAAAGTCAAGTTGTCTGGATACTTTCCAAATGCACTGTATGTCTATGGAGGAGTCAGTGGTCTGGGTGCCACCAGGGCTTTCCCCTGCCTAGGGGAGTCCGGGCTGGGCTTAGTCTCTGGTGGCAGTCCCTGGCCTGGAGGTCTTGTCTGGACTGGTGGAGGGTCTGGTGATGTGGAGGTCTGGTAGAATGGAGGTCTGAAGGTTTGGTTGGGTGTTAGTCCCTGGGTTGGAGGTCTGGTTCCCTGCGGTGGAGCTGCAGGTTGATCTGATGCTGGTTGTCAATACACTCCTTCAGCTTGTCCTCTGTCAGAGTCAGCCTCTGTTCTAGGATGGCCACAGTCTGCAGGGAGAGGAGAGGAGAGGAGAGGAGAGGAGAGGAGAGGAGAGGAGAGGAGAGGAGAGGAGAGGAGAGGAGAGGAGAGGAGAGGGGGATGAGGAGGAGAGGAGAGGGGGATGAGGAGAGGAGAGGAGAGGAGAGGAGGATGAGGAGGAGAGCAGAGCAGAGCAGAGCAGAGGAGAGCAGAGGAGAGGAGAGGAGATGAGGAGAGGAAAGGAAAGGAAAGGAAAGGGGGAGAGGAGAGGAGAGGAGAGGAGAGGGGGAGGGGGGAGAGGAGAGGAGAGGAGAGGAGAGGAGAGGAGAGGAAAGGGGGAGGGTTATAACAACACAGCGTCAGATAAATGTTGAAATGCGTATCCTAATTGAGCTCTCAGACAGATGTCGGTATATCCTCCTCGCTGAAAATCTACTGCTATGACAGAGAGAGGAACACATACACAAGACCCTGTCTTAGAGGGTCCACAGCCCAGATTAAAAGACCCTGTCTTAGAGGGTCCACAGCCCAGATTACAAGACCCTGTTTTAGAGGGTCCACAGCCCAGATTAAAAGACCCTGTCTTAGAGGGTCCACAGCCCAGATTAAAAGACCCTGTCTTAGAGGGTCCACAGCCCAGATTAAAAGACCCTGTCTTAGAGGGTCCACAGCCCAGATTAAAAGACCCTGTCTTAGAGGGTCCACAGCCCAGATTAAAAGACCTTGTACTTAATCATAAGGAGGAGAGGAGAGAGGCTGGTGCCAAGTTAACGTCCCCCCTCCCCTCAGGGCATCCCCAGCTGTGCAAGGCTGAGCGGTCACAGTCAGGGGTTGACCATTGCCCAGTTCTCCATAGACACACGACTGACCTGTGAATGCTCCCTGCACCATTGTTTCAAAGACACAGAGGTCAATTTAAGTTCATGGGTTGACCAGGACCCACAGACATACTGACCCCTGGATGCTCCCTCCACCATTCATACTGGACATGGCTGGCTAGTGGTTTGGTTGTGTTTCAACGATGCGGAGATCAGCCAGGAAATCTTCTCACCTGGTTGTCGAGGTCTTAATTGATTAGTTAGGACATCTTCTCACCTGGTTGTCGAGGTCTTAATTGGACACAAATTGAAAAGGAAATAACAAAGAGCAGACTCCCGGCCGTCCAGGAACTGAGTTTGACACCCTGATGTCTTTCCTAACCTGCTCTTCCATGTAGCCTCCTGTACAATGAAATACTATTTTTTATATTTATTGAATATTTAAAACATACAATCTACTTGCAGTGAAGCCGCTCAACATCTACATCACATTAGTCATCTAACAGACTCCCGTTCAGAGCGACACACAGAAGCTACCAGGGTCAACGCCCAGCTCAAGGGCACGTCGACAGATCTCCCACAAGGTCAAAAAACGGGGACCCGAAACCACGATCCATGATCCCTCCCCCAAGTTCCCCAAGAGCTGCCCTTCAACCATCCGAGACCCCCCACAGTCCCCCCCCCCCCCCCGAGAAAAATAAAATAATTCCACCCCCCCCTTTTATCTTTGACCGTCATTCTATCATCGGCCCAGTAACTCCACTCCCACTTGTCTCCAGTTCCACATCCCAACCCTCAGCCCATCCCACCCCTCGGCCTCCCTCAGCCCATCCCAACCCTCAGCCTCCCTCAGCCCATCCCACCCCTCAGCCCATCCCAACCCTCAGCCTCCCTCAGCCCATCCCACCCCTCAGCCCATCCCACCCCTCAGCCCATCCCTCAGCCCATCCCAACCCTCAGCCTCCCTCAGCCCATCCCAACCCTCAGCCTCCCTCAGCCCATCCCACCTATCTCTGCTGGCCACCCTCTTCGGATCTCTACACCCCTCTTTCAACTATGCTGTGATGTTTAACATACAATTTCAATCTATCTAATCGAATAGAATCCACAGATTGCGAGTTGAAGATAAATACTTTTTACTAAGAGTGTTAGTATGTTAGTAATTGACTGACCCGGTCTCTCCAGATCTCCCAACAGTGCTATTTCTAGGGTTAATTGTAGATCAATGTTATGCACTTTCAGCCATTCCTGAACCTGAGACCAGAACCAGGCTACCTGAGGGCTATACCAGAACAAATGGTCTATTGATTCTGTATCCTCACAACACAATCTGCAGAGCTGCGATGATTGTATGCCCCAAATATTCAACATTTTGTTGGTGGCATGAATTCTATATAATAATTTTAGCTGAAAAGCACGAAGTCTTGAATCTTGCGTCGTTTTATATATCAACTCATACACCCTGCTTGGCTCAGTATTGGTTTGGTATTTCAGTGGACAGGAGAGACATACTTCATACGTCGAGACACGTACAGTTGAAGTCGGAAGTTTACATACACCTTTAGCCAAATACATTTAAACTCAGTGTTTCACAATTATTGACATTCAATCCTAGTAAAACTTCCCTGTCTTAGGTTAGTTAGGATCACCACTTTATTTTAAGTGAAATGTCAGAATAATAGTAGACAGAATGATTTATTTCAGCTTTTCTTTCTTTCATCACATTCCCAGTGGGTCAGAAGTTTACATACACACAATTAGTATTTGGTAGCATTGCCGTTAAATTGTTTAACTTGGGTCAAACGTCTCGGGTAGCCTTCCACAAGCTTCCCACAATAAGTTGGGTGAATTTTGGCCCATTCCTCCTGACAGAGCTGGTGTAACTGAGTCAGGTTTGTAGGCCTCCTTGCTCGCACACACCTTTTCAGTTCTGCCCACACATTTTCTATAGGATTGAGGTCAGGGCTTTGTGATGGCCACTCCAATACCTTGACTCTGTTGTCCTTAAGCCATTTTGCCACAACTTTGGAAGTATGCTTGGGGTCATTGTCCATTTGGAAGACCCATTTGCGACCAAGCTTTAACTTCCTGACTGATGTCTTGAGATGTTGCTTCAATCAATATATCCACATAATTTTCCTTCCTCATAATGCCATCTATTTTGTGAAGTGCACCAGTCCCTCCTGCAGCAAAGCACCCCAACAGCATGATGCTGCCAACCCCAAGCTTCATGGTTGGGATGGTGTTCTTCGTCTTGCAAGCAACCCCCTTTTCCCTCCAAACATAACGATGGTCATTATGGCCAAACAGTTCTATTTTTGTTTTATCAGACCAGAGGACATTTCTCCAAAAAGTACGATCTTTGAATTATAAGTGAAATAATCTGTCTGTAAACAATTGTTGGAAAAATTACTTGTGTCATGCACAAAGTAGATGTCCTAACCGACTTGCCAAAACTATAGTTTGTTAACAAGAAATTTGTGGAGAGGTTGAAAAACAAGTTTTAATGACTCCAACCTAAGTGTATGTAAACTTCCGACTTCATTTTACATTACATTACATTTTAGTCATTTAGCAGACGCTCTTATCCAGAGCGACTTACAGTTAGTGAATACATATTTTTTTTATTTTTTTTATACTGGCCCCCCGTGGGAATCGAACCCACAACCCTGGCGTTGCAAACGCCATTCTCTATCAACTGAGCTACATCCCTGCCGGCCATTCCCTCCCCTACCCTGGACGACGCTGGGCCAATTGTGCGCCGCCCATGAGTCTCCCGGTCGCGGCCGGCTGCGACAGAGCCTGGATTCGAACCAGGATCTCTAGTGGCACAGTTAGCACTGCGATGCAGTGCCTTAGACCACTGCGCCACTCAGGAGTCTATTAGTATTTGAGGGGCTTCAACTGTACCTCAGGTGAGTTAACTAGATTACACAGATTATAACTCTGATTAAACATGTGTAGGACTATATTTTCCCTGAGAAGAGGACTTCTATAGATGATGTCAATAGCTGGTTGATTCAACCAGAGGCTATTTAGTGCACTACTTTTGACCAGGGCCCTTAGGGCTCTTGTAAAAGCAGTGCACTATATAGGGAATAGGGTACCATTTGGGATGCGAGCCCCGGTGAAGTGGCTGAAGCATCTCTGCTACAACAAGTCATTCATCCCCAACACACTAATGGAGAGGCTGAGGCAAAGGACAAGGAAATAAAGAAAGAAAGAAAGAAAGATAGGAGAATAAAAGAGAGCGAGAGAGAGCTTACAGAGAGGACAGACAATAGAACAGAGGAGATTTAAGGAGAGAGAGAGAGAGAGAGCTTACAGAGAGGACAGACAATAGAACAGAGGAGATTTAAGGAGAGAGAGAGAGCTTACAGAGAGGACAGACAATAGAACAGAGGAGATTTAAGGAGAGAGAGAGAGCTTACAGAGAGGACAGACAATAGAACAGAGGAGATTTAAGGAGAGAGAGAGAGCTTACAGAGGACAGAAAATAGAACAGAGGAGATTTAAGGAGAGAGAGAGAGAGAGAGCTTACAGAGAGGACAGAAAACAGAACAGATGAGATTTAAGGAGAGAGAGAGAGAGAGAGAGAGCTTACAGAGAGGACAGAAAATAGAACAGAGGAGATTTAAGGAGAGAGAGAGAGAGAGAGCTTACAGAGAGGACAGAAAATAGAACAGAGGAGATTTAAGGAGAGAGAGAGAGAGAGAGAGCTTACAGGGAGGACAGAAAATAGAACAGAGGAGATTTAAGGAGAGAGAGAGAGCTTACAGAGAGGACAGAAAATAGAACAGAGGAGATTTAAGGAGAGAGAGAGCTTACAGAGAGGACAGAAAATAGAACAGAGGAGATTTAAGGGGAGAGAGAGAGAGAGAGAGAGAGAGAGAGAGAGAGCTTACAGAGAGGACAGAAAATAGAACAGAGGAGATTTAAGGAGAGAGAGAGAGAGTTTACAGAGAGGACAGAAAATAGAACAGAGGAGATTTAAGGAGAGAGAGAGAGAGAGAGCGCTTACAGAGAGGACAGAAAATAGAACAGAGGAGATTTAAGGAGAGAGAGAGAGAGCTTACAGAGAGGACAGAAAATAGAACAGAGGAGATTTAAGGAGAGAGAGAGAGAGAGAGCTTACAGAGAGGACAGAAAATAGAACAGATGAGATTTAAGGAGAGAGAGAGAGAGAGAGAGCTTACAGGGAGGACAGAAAATAGAACAGAGGAGATTTAAGGAGAGAGAGAGAGAGAGAGAGAGCTTACAGAGAGGACAGAAAATAGAACAGAGGAGATTTAAGGAGAGAGAGAGCTTACAGAGAGGACAGAAAATAGAACAGAGGAGATTTAAGGAGAGAGAGAGAGAGAGCTTACAGAGAGGACAGAAAATAGAACAGAGGAGATTTAAGGAGAGAGAGAGAGAGAGAGCTTACAGAGAGGACAGACAATAGAACAGAGGAGATTTAAGGAGAGAGAGAGAGCTTACAGAGAGGACAGACAATAGAACAGAGGAGATTTAAGGAGAGAGAGAGAGCTTACAGAGAGGACAGACAATAGAACAGAGGAGATTTAAGGAGAGAGAGAGAGCTTACAGAGGACAGAAAATAGAACAGAGGAGATTTAAGGAGAGAGAGAGAGAGAGAGCTTACAGAGAGGACAGAAAACAGAACAGATGAGATTTAAGGAGAGAGAGAGAGAGAGAGAGAGCTTACAGAGAGGACAGAAAATAGAACAGAGGAGATTTAAGGAGAGAGAGAGAGAGAGAGCTTACAGAGAGGACAGAAAATAGAACAGAGGAGATTTAAGGAGAGAGAGAGAGAGAGAGAGCTTACAGGGAGGACAGAAAATAGAACAGAGGAGATTTAAGGAGAGAGAGAGAGCTTACAGAGAGGACAGAAAATAGAACAGAGGAGATTTAAGGAGAGAGAGAGCTTACAGAGAGGACAGAAAATAGAACAGAGGAGATTTAAGGGGAGAGAGAGAGAGAGAGAGAGAGAGAGAGAGAGAGCTTACAGAGAGGACAGAAAATAGAACAGAGGAGATTTAAGGAGAGAGAGAGAGAGTTTACAGAGAGGACAGAAAATAGAACAGAGGAGATTTAAGGAGAGAGAGAGAGAGAGAGCGCTTACAGAGAGGACAGAAAATAGAACAGAGGAGATTTAAGGAGAGAGAGAGAGAGCTTACAGAGAGGACAGAAAATAGAACAGAGGAGATTTAAGGAGAGAGAGAGAGAGAGAGCTTACAGAGAGGACAGAAAATAGAACAGATGAGATTTAAGGAGAGAGAGAGAGAGAGAGAGCTTACAGGGAGGACAGAAAATAGAACAGAGGAGATTTAAGGAGAGAGAGAGAGAGAGAGAGAGCTTACAGAGAGGACAGAAAATAGAACAGAGGAGATTTAAGGAGAGAGAGAGCTTACAGAGAGGACAGAAAATAGAACAGAGGAGATTTAAGGAGAGAGAGAGAGAGAGCTTACAGAGAGGACAGAAAATAGAACAGAGGAGATTTAAGGAGAGAGAGAGAGAGAGCTTACAGAGAGGACAGAAAACAGAACAGAGGAGATTTAAGGAGAGAGAGAGAAAAACAAAAAGAGGTATTAGCTTGTTCCAAACAACAACAGGAAGTTCTGTCTGTATTTCTGTCCAGTGAGCGTAACAATCAAAACCCTTCAAAGGAAACAGAATTAGCAGGCATTGATAAAAGAACCAACGCAATACGAGCTGCTCAGAGTCCGAGTCCCAACTGGCGCCCTATTCCCTATATAGTGCACTACTTTTGACCATGGCCCATAGGGAACAGGGTACCATTTGGGACACACTATCTGTCTGAGTAGTACACTGTCCTGAACGTGTTTTTCTCAAATAAAAGCACAAAGAGAAATGTGCTAAACGTGTCTAAATAGAGACGTTAGTCCGTCCATCTGATGGAAAGCGCTGTAGTGTAAAATGTACTGCTGGGGTAGAGGTTCCGGCTGAGAGAAAGAAGCCAACATGAGGAGGAGATGTTTAGAGGTTAAACAAGGACAGGGGTCTTGACAGGGATCAGAACCGGAAATTATGAGTAATTGGGTATTGGTTTGTCAACGGCTTAATTTGTGTGAAAAGACATACATTTTTGTGCGACTCAATTCCTAGGAAAATACATTCTGGGGGGGGGGGGGGGGGGCAAACTTTGAAACAATATTTTGAAAGTTTTTAGAGCAATGCATGATGGGCACTGGTGATCTACACTGCTTTTTTTTTTGTGTCCCACATTTATTTATATAAAAAAAACAAATATGTTAATAACCCAATATTGTTAATCAAGCAGGTCATCACCAAAATAATTATAATATAATAGTAGCCTTACGTTGTAAAAAATAAATAAAAATAAAGAATGCTAATACTGTTTTCTATGCTTGTTTTCGCTTAATACTTTGGGATACTGGTGCTCTTGCAGTCAGGAAGTCCCTTTTTTCGTGTAGGCAACAGTACACGATTTTCTTCATAATGCATTTAATACAAGGCTCCACTTTTTCGTGTACATTACACCATTTGTTTCATAATGCATTTTATACAAGGCTATGTCAAATTTTATGAGGGTTGCCAGATTGGAGAAAAAAATACAGATTTTGGGGGGGGGGGGGGATTGTTTTTTGGGTATCGATGAAGGTATTTGATTGGGGAATGGGGATCCATTATTATGATGGGATGTTATTGTACACACCATAATACACACACACACACACGCACACAAACGCACACACGCACACACACACACACGCACACAAACACACACACGCACACAAACACACACGTTGTTTGTACTCATGTTCCAGCCAACTCTTGCCTTTTGTATGACTC
The DNA here is from genome assembly GCF_964263955.1 of Coregonus lavaretus. Classification (NCBI taxonomy): domain Eukaryota; kingdom Metazoa; phylum Chordata; class Actinopteri; order Salmoniformes; family Salmonidae; genus Coregonus; species Coregonus lavaretus. The sequence continues at coordinate 54,702 of NW_028158305.1, forward strand.
ATGTTTTATAAAATATTTGTATCTAGTTGTCATGTATTTCATTATCTTTAACTGGTCAAATGTTTGCAGTTTGCATATTTCAGTAATGATTAAACATGGTTAAATTGTCGTACATTTCTGCTTGATTTAGCTTTTTGGTATACTGGGCATTTTTATACATATTCTGTATTTCCGCTGAAGAAAGCAATAACACACTACTGTAAATAAATGGACACTACCTGTTAAAAACAGACATTTCTCTCCGTAAATAAATGGTGAGAAATGCTCAGTCTGAAGCCATTCGGCTATGGGTTTCACAGCCCTATAATAATGATACAAGTTATATCACTTTAAAAAATGTTTATTTACAACACGTTGGGCAAAGTGATACAGGAGAGTCTGACATATGACCCCTAACTTGAGTTCAGTCTTCGCCAATGAGAACCAAGAGGGGCCTAACTTCGACTGGGAAAGGCCTCGATTCTCGGCCGTAGGAAAATCCGACATCAAATCGCATTAGATCAGAACAGGATGGGTCAACAGTGATTCATATTACCTAAAAAAAAAAAAGGATAGTTGTGTTTTGCTGCATAACACACTTACATTATTAGTCTACCCATATGATGTGGATCATTGTCAGGTTATTTGATATAAGCTTCAGTAACAAAAGAACACTATGGTTGTAATAACACTTTAAACCGGTTTGTAGATGTGTAGAATGTGTTTGTTTTGGGTCCACACTGATAAATTAACTTAATGTAAATTAGACAGTCGCAGAGGATTTTCTCCTGAATAACTGGTCAGGGCACAGCACTTTCCATTCAGCTTCAGGCAACTTTGATGTAAGGCTTGATCACACCTGTAGCGACTACTTCTATCTGTCACGCCCATTGTTGCTTATCCATCGTTCACTAGATATATCAATGTAATTACACAGAACGCTTCCCATCACTAGATCACATAACTAGACGTGAGCTGGATTTGATTCCCAACGCTGCCACCAATGTAGCGGAAGAAAGCGAAAGCTGCAACAGGAACTCTGACCAGGGTAAAGTGAGCTCTTACGGCCGTTACCATGAAAGCCTAGTAGGCCTCTGGGCAGAGGCAGTAGGACTACAATGCTGGCATATGCCTTGTTACAATAGCCTCAGTATATAACATGATTGACATGACCGTAATAATCATCATGAAACGGCCTTGGAAGTACCATAAGTGTAAGCCAACATATATTTTAGTCATTTAGCAGACGCTCTTATCCAGAGCGGCTTACAGTCAGTGCATTCATCTTAAGATAGCTTGGTGAGACAACCACATCAGTCATAGTAAGTTAAAAAAATTCTCAATAAAGTAGCTATCAGCAAAGTCTCTATTTGGGATTATTTAAGATACTCTTTACATAATTCATTATTTTACATTAACCTGTTTAACTGCATTGATATGGCTTAATTGATCATAGTCCAGACTCGTTATAGTTGCAAATACTATGCAGTTGCACCAGGGGAATTTAAAACAAACAGATTTTTTTGGCAGGTCTTCTGTTTCCCCACATTTATTGAGGAATTACAATCCCATCATGAAAATGTATCCCCATTCCCCAAACAAATACCAATCAAAAAATGGCAGTGTGGAACACCATTGCCCAAAATGCATTGCTCCAATAACTTTCAAAAGATTGTTCCTAAGTTTGCCCCCCAAAAATGTATTTTTTTCCCCCACACCAATTAAGCCACACAAAAATGCACGAAATCTGCTGAAATACTTTTTGTACATACACTACCGGTCAAAAGTTTTAGAACACCTACTCATTCAAGGGTTTTTCTTTATTTCTACTATTTTCTACGTTGTAGAATAATAGTGAAGACATCAAAACTATTAAATAACACATATGGAATCATGTAGTTACCAAAAAAAGTGTTAAACAAATATTTTATATTTGATTCTTCAAATAGCCACCCTTTGCCTTGATGACAACTTTGCACACTCTTGGCATTCTCTCAACCAGCTTCACCTGGAATGCTTTTCCAAATAGTCTTGAAGGAGCTCCCACATATGCTGAGCACTTGTTGGCTGCTTTTCCTTCACTCAAATGATAGTCCCACTAAGGTTTCTTTTTGTTGTGCCCTGCAAATGCATATGTACAAATGGAACACTAGAGTCAAAGCAAATTAACGTTGTCTTCAAGACAAAATTTAACTTGCCCGTTTGGTCAACCACAAAGCACATTCTACAAAATAGTTTCACAGTATTCTTTTTTTGTTGTTGTTAGGAACAGGGACAGACACAGAGACAGAGTTGGGGACAGAGACAGAGTTAGAGACAGAGACAGAGTTAGGGACAGGGACAGAGTTAGGAACAGAGACAGAGACATAGTTAGGGACAGAGACAGAGACAGAGTTAGGAACAGGGATAGAGACAGAGTTAGGGACAGAGACAGAGACAGAGTTAGGAACAGGGACAGAGACAGAGTTAGGGACAGAGACAGAGACAGAGTTAGGGACAGAGACAGAGTTAGGAACAGGGACAGAGACAGAGTTAGGGACAGAGACAGAGTTAGGGACAGGGACAGAGTTAGGCACAGGGACAGAGACAGAGTTAGGGACAGGGACAGAGACAGAGTTAGGGACAGAGTTAGGGACAGAGACAGAGACAGAGTTAGGAACAGGGACAGAGACAGAGTTAGGGACAGAGACAGAGTTAGGGACAGGGACAGAGTTAGGGACAGGGACAGAGTTAGGGACGGAGACAGAGTTAGGAACAGAGACAGAGACAGAGTTAGGGACAGAGTTAGGGACAGGGACAGAGACAGAGTTAGAGACAGAGTTAGGGACAGAGACAGAGTTTGGGACAGACAGAGTTAGGGACAGAGACAGAGACAGAGTTAGGAACAGGGACAGAGACAGAGTTAGGAACAGGGACAGAGACAGAGTTAGGGACAGAGACAGAGTTAGGGACAGAGACAGAGACAGTTAGGGACAGAGACAGAGTTAGGGACAGGGACAGAGTTAGGGACAGAGAAAGAGTTAGGAACAGGGACAGAGACAGAGTTAGGGACAGAGACAGAGACAGAGTTAGGGACAGGGACAGAGTTAGGGACAGAGACATAGTTAGGAACAGAGACAGAGACAGAGTTAGGGACAGGGACAGAGACAGAGTTAGGGACAGAGACAGAGTTAGGGACAGAGACAGAGTTAAGGACAGAGTTAGGGACAGGGACAGAGTTAGGGACAGGGACAGAGACAGAGTTAGGGACAGAGACAGAGTTAGGGACAGAGTCAGAGACAGGGACAGAGTTAGGGACAGGGACAGAGACGTAGTTAGGGACAGGGACAGAGTTAGGGACAGAGACAGAGACGTAGTTAGCAGTAAACAGTCTTTCCTTTCCTGATCCTCCCCCCAGGGCACTGAGAGAGATGGGTCTCCATAACATCTGCTACTATTTCATGCTAGACGGAGAGTAGAGGAGGGTGTTGTATTTCTGTCCTCTGAGTGTGCTTTTCCAATCAATATCCCCTGCTCTTCTCTAGCCCATCTCAGTGGGCTGGAGAACTCTCCTCTCAGCCCAAACGGGGCTGCGTACCAAATTGTACCCTTTTCTCTACATAGAGGCCCATGCATGGGCTTTGGTCAAAAATAGTGCACTATATAGGGAATAGGGTGCCAGTTGGGATGCAAGACGTGTTTCTATAACGTAGCTACTTGGTCATACAGGCGATGGCCTATCCTTTACACATCTAGTAGACGTACTATCTTTTAAAAAAGACCCCAAAATTAGAATGGTGGTTTGTTTTTCCTCTCCCCAACACATTCTACTGTATGTGTTGTCTCCCAGAGCAGGACGTATGTATGTTAGGCATGGGCTGGGCCTCACATGACGCCAGATACTGTCAATGTTATGTTATATAAATGCATATACACTACATGACCAAAAGTATGTGGACACCTGCTCGTCGGAACATCTCATTCCAAAATCATGGTCATTAATATGGAGTTGGTCCCGTCCCACCCCTTTGCTGCTATAACAGCCTCCACTGTTCTGGGAAGGCTTTTCCACTAGATGTTGGAACATTGCTGCGGTGGACTTGCTTCCATTCAGTCACAAGAGCATTAGTGAGGTCGGGCACTGATGTTGGGGCGATTAGGCCTGGCTCGCAGTCGGCGTTCCATCACCGCCTGGTATGGCAACTGCTCGGCCTCCGACCGCAAGGCGCTACAGAGGGTAGTGCGTACGGCCCAGTACATCACTGGGGCCAAGCTTCCTGCCATCCAGGACCTCTATACCAGACGGTGTCAGAGGAAGGCCCTCAAAATTGTCAAAGACTCCAGCCACCCTAGTCATAGACTGTTCTCTCTGCTACCACACGGCAAGCGGTACCGGAGTGCCAAGTCTAGGTCCAAAAGGCTTCTCAACAGCTTCTACCCCCAAGCCATAAGGCTCCTGAACAGCTTCTACCCCCAAGCCATAAGGCTCCTGAACAGCTTCTACCCCCAAGCCATAAGACTCCTGAACAGCTTCTACCCCCAAGCCATAAGACTCCTGAACAGCTTCTACCCCCAAGCCATAAGACTTCTCAACAGCTTCTACCCCCAAGCCATAAGACTCCTGAACAGCTAATCATGGCTACCCGGACTATTTGCACTGCCCCCCCACCCCCACCTTTTACGCTGCTGCTACTCTGTTAAGTATTTATGCATAGTCACTTTAACTCTACCCACATGTACATATTACCTCAACTACCTCTACTAGCCGGTGCCCCCGCACATTGACTCTGCACCGGTACCCCCCCCTGTATATAGCCTCCCTACTGTTATTTTATTTTACTTCTGCTCTTTTTTTCCTCAACACTTTTTTGTTGTTGTTGTTTTATTTTACTTTTTTATAAAAAAATTAATACATTGTTGGTTAAGGGCTGTAGGTAAATACCTGTTGTATTCGGCGCATGTGGCAAATAAAATTTGATTTGATTTGATTCATCCCAAAGTTGTTTGATGGGGTTGAGGTCAGGGCTCTGTGCAGGCCAGTCAAGTTATTCCACACCAATCTTGACAAACCAGTTGGCACTATGCATTGGGGCAGGTAGCGTTCTCCTGGCATCCGCCAAACCCAGATTCGTCCGTCGGACTGCCAGATGGGGTGAAGCGTGATTCATCACTCCAGAGAACGTGTTTCCACTGCTCCAGAGTCCAATGGCGGCGAGCTTTACACCACTCCAACCGACGCTTGGCATTGCGCATGGTTATCTTAGACTTGTGTGCGGCTGCTCAGCCATGGAAACTCATTTCACGAAGCTCCCGACGAACAGTTCTTGTGCTGACGTTGCTTCCAGAGGCAGTTTGGAACTCGGTAGTGAGTGTTGCAACCGAGGACAGATGATTTTTTACACGCTACGTGCTTCAGCACTCGGCGGTCCCTGTCTGTGAGCTTGTGTGGCCTACCACTTCGCGGCTGGGCCGTTGTTGCTCCTAGACGTTTCCACTTCACAATAACAGCACTTACAGTTGACCCGGGGCAGCTCTAGCAGGTCAGAAATGTGACGAACTGACTTGGTGGAAAGGTGGCATCCTATGTCACGTTGAAAGTCACTGAGGCCTTCAGTAAAGGTCATTCTACTGACAATGTTTGTTTAAGGAGATTGCATGGCTGTGTGCTCGATTTTACACACCTGTCAACAACGGGTGTGGCTGAACTAGCCTCTACTACTTTTGTATACAGTGTATATGATATATGTATAAAGATCTCCTTTTACAGGGTGTAATAGGACCACTGCTTTTGGTCCTTTGAGCTGGCCAAGGCATTCCAGTCACCTTACACTTCATACATCATATCTTACGTTGCAAATTCTAAATCCATATTTGAAAGTTCCCAAAGTGGAAAATCTGAACGTTATGCTCCACAAGTGGAAATGAAGCCAGACCAAAAAGGTTAGCTAACCGAATCTCATTTCCACCCTGATGTTTGGTATATCAATAACTGCTGATATCCTCATATCTCCTAACTGGAGTTGGTGATCTGAATGAGATCGGACTGCTATATTTAACCTGGTGGGTTGGCATAGACAGAGCTGCTAAAGATCATGTTTACCCTGAGATGTGTGTGTACCGAGCAGCAGAAGAGAAATGACTTGTAGATGATGTTAAACCGATAGGATTCAATCTCCATGCAACGACTCCTGTGCTTCTAGCTCTTGGGCTCTTAACCAGGTTTACTGTAAAGCACTTGACAACTACTGAAGTAAAAAGGCCATTATAAATAAAGTTCATTGAACTACTGAAGTAAAAAGGCCATTATAAATAAAGTTCATTGAACTACTGAAGTAAAAAGGCCATTATAAATAAAGTTCATTGAAGTAAAAAGGCCATTATAAATACAGTTCATTGATTGTTGACTCCTCCCTCCCTGCCTGTGGCCGTGTTCGAGAGCATCAAAACCGTGATGTATCATGGGTAAATTGTGACTGAATGACTGACCTACAAATAATATTGAGTAGTTATTTATGATGCGAGGTGATTTGTAGATTAGTCAGTCTTGCCTAGCCTTTAAAGACGTCCTCCAGTGATTTTTTAAAAACTTTTACAGTAAAGTACACAGACTAAAGGGTAAAATAATGTTTTGCGCAAAATTGTGTTTTTAAGACACAACTGCAAACTTCAAAAGAGTAGGGCATTCAAGGAGTTGCTCTGATGGTAATTGGTGATGTCATCGGCCTGCCTCCTTGCTTGAGGAACAACAGAGGAAAGGCCTACCCACCTGCGCCATGTCATGAGATACCTGGACCAGCGATTGAGATGTGCCTTTTTGGTTAAAAGGTAGGTATCGTAAACGTAAACCACATGTAACGTATGGATTCACACAAGGCTTGGGCAGATTACCGTAGAAACCGTACACCGGGGTATTTGGAAATAGCCACAGGATGTTTTTTTTCAACACCGTCAACACTTAACTATTTCTTGGAGGCTGTTTCTTGGAGTTTTTTTTAAATACATTTAAATATTTATAGCACAGTTGAGCCAGTAACATGTTTGTTTGTAAATAACACAAAGGGAGAAAGCGGGTGCAGGGAAGTCCAGCTGAGTTTTGACAGGGGTCACGTTCTATATTGAAAGTCAACAGTGTTTTTTTGCTTCAACAGAGTGATCAGGGGCGTGCAACTGTAGTTTTCCTTCACAGAAAATACATTCGTGCAACACATTCGGCAGAAAATAGCTTCATTTTCATCAGATGACAACAGAAGTGCAACGCTATTTGGCCGGCAGCCACACAAGTAAATGAGCTTACAATGAAAAAGCAAGGTATTTTTTTCAAAAACGATGCATGGCCATCATATTTCTAATGTTTATCATAGCAAGAAAGTAGCCAGCTACATTTCCAAATGTTTTGGTTAAAGTTAATCTGGCATTTTACCGGAGACAAGTAGGCTGTCAGATCAGATAGCTGTCTGCTGATGGAAGGCCCTTTGGTGAATTCTCATCTGAGTTTAGAAGAGCAACTGAAGCATGAAATTAGTCTGATGCAGAAATTACAATAAGAAGCATATTACATCTGCGTTTACAAAACGCAGCAAGATATTTCTTATGCGTTTTTTATATTTATTTTTATTTCCTACATGAAAAACGCAGAATACTAGATTAACGCGACCCCTATGTTTAACTTGCTAGTTAATCTAAGTGGCTGAATTAATAAATGACGGGGCATCACATTGTGTTTGCTTTCTGCCGTGTTTGAGAAGTCAAGGCCCTTTGGATTAGGTATTTGTCCAGCTGCCACTATCTTGATTTCCTTGCGTTTTTTCTCTCCTCTCATTTTACATTTTAGTCATTTAGCAGACGCTCTTATCCAGAGCGACTTACAGTTATTTTATTTTTCATACTGGCCCCCCCGTGGGAATCGAACCCACAACCCTGGTGTTGCAAACACCATGCTCTACCAACTGAGCTACATCCCTGCCGGCCATTCCCTCCCCTACCCTGGACGACGCTGGGCCAATTGTGCGCCGCCCCATGGGGTCTCCCGGTCGCGGCCGGCTACGACAGAGCCTGGATTCGAACCAGGATCTCTAGTGGCACAGCCAGCACTGCGATGCAGTGCCTTAGACCACTGCGCCACTCGGGAGTCTCTCCCCTGTTCTCCGTTGCCCTAGCGACTCCAGACTCCCAACAGACACAGTGTATACACATGCTGCTCCAGAGCCAGTACTGGTCTTCATTCAGACAAGCATGCGTCAAAACTTTGTTCATTTGCACAATGTCTCTCGTTCACATTCGCTTGTAAATGTCCAAACTCACCAAAAATGACATTCAGTAGCTCCTACCTATATATATATGTATAACTTTATGAGCTTGTTTGCCTGTTTTTGCAATTCATTTATTTTAGTTTGCGCTTGTTAGCATATTTAGCTAGCAGCCTCCATGGAGATTCGATATTACTTGTTAGCATTCTGGTAACAGACGGCCAATAGTCTTTTGGCTCCCCCTTGTGTACTAATCCGGTAAAACTGTATATCCCGGTATGGAGAAGAACAGTATGACGATATGAATATCTAGATACCGCCCAAACCTAATTTGCATTAGTATACGAATCAAAAATCCCAATGCAAAGTTACACCTCACTTTTCAATTGTAATGTAATATGGAGGACACGGCAAGCTACCTTATCCCCTATAATGTAAACTCCAACAGAAATACCTTCAAATGTATAACTTCAAATTCGTTTGCACTCATGACTGCTGGTTTCAATAAAATGTTCAGCCAACTTACAAGTAAATACTTTATGAATTCACTGTTACAAATCAACTTGCTAGCCAACTAGCCTGCTAACGTTAGCCCTACTAGCCTGCTAATGTTAGCCCTACTAGCCTGCTAACGTTAGCCCTACTAGCCTGCTAACGTTAGCCCTACTAGCCTGCTAACGTTAGCCCTACTAGTCTGCTAACGTTAGCCCTATTAGCCTGCTAACGTTAGCCCTACTAGTCTGCTAACGTTAGCCCTACTAGTCTGCTAACGTTAGCCCTACTAGCCTGCTAACGTTAGCCCTACTAGCCTGCTAACGTTAGCCCTACTAGTCTGCTAACGTTAGCCCTACTAGTCTGCTAACGTTAGCCCTACTAGCCTGCTAACGTTAGCCCAACTAGCCTGCTAACGTTAGCCCAACTAGCCTGCTAACGTTAGCCCTACTAGTCTGCTAACATTAGCCCTACCAGCCTTCTAACGTTATGTTAGCACTACATGAGTCAGCCAGTTGCTCTCAACAACTAGTTTACAGCTACATTAAAGTAAACCAAAGTTTTGGAAATACATAGCGCCATCTTACCAGTAATTAAAGAATGTTAGCTATATGCAGTTATCTTAGCCAGCAAGCAAGCCAGCCAGCTAACGTTAGCTATTTAGCCAAAATAGCTACTAACCTGGCCAGCCTAGCCTAGCCAACCACCACGGTTATGATCGGCAAGCTAGAGCCCAACTACTGGAGACCAGCTAGAACACAACACAACTAAAACATAACCACAGATCAAAGGAAAGAAGATTGATGGCTAGGGCCCATCCGATAGTAAAACTTTTAAAAGCATGCAGACCGAGTTAGCTACCAAAGCCAGGGAGAGGCGGGCGCTTCACCGCCGATGGAGAGTCAGGGAAATCCAAAAATAGATAGATTCCAGATGTCCGTCAGCTAGCGCGCTAGCACTAAGCAAAGGCGGAAAAAGTTACAAAACTCACATAGCTTACTTCACAGAGAACGTGCGGAAAAGTTGACAAATTAAAAATGAGAACTGACGAGGTTCTACACAATTAGAGCAAGCAGATTAGATTTTCTCTTTCGTTTTGAGCCCACGGCAAGAAGGCACCAGAGCCTGCCGTACTATTGGGTTCCCACTAGATAACACAGCCACAAAGCCTGTGAAGAGCATGCTGCATGGCTGCATGTGCCCCATCACACTTCCTGTGATTGGTGGATTGTAGCTCACCACCACCACATGGTCTGGAATGTAATTACATGCTAGCATGGCTAGTGGCTAACGTTAGCCAGCTTGAGCTAGCTATCAAGCTAGCAAACGAACTTGGTCGCACAGAGTAGATCCTCCATATGACGTTGAGAAATAGTGCATTGTAGATAGTTTAGAAGTTATCTGGAAATAAGTTAATATGTAACAACCCAAAAAACATAACAATTTTTGTACTTATAGGTGACCAGATCTGACTCCATCTAAGTTACTAAGTCTTTGACCACACTGTGTTGTTACATTGGTGAGTAGAAACTCATGCTTCCTACCCTGTAAGTAAATCAGGTGTTAAATGAGGTGGAAAGGAGACTGGAGTGCCACTTTAAAGTCGGCTGCAATGTCAAACGTGCCCTGTATGTCCAGTGTAGAGAGACAGACAGGACAGCTATCACCCTGATCACAATCGTTTCCTAGTAACAGTAGCTATCAGGTATCCAACCCTATCCTTTTCCCCACCCCTACTTATTCCCCCAGGGTGTTGCTGTAAAAGACAATATATTGAATGAATGAACTGATTTGATTGTTACGCAATGGGATTAAAAACAAGTTCTCAGCTAATTTAGCTGGTAAAATCAGGGTTTAAATCAGAGTAGAGGAACATTTAATGGCAGAAAGTTAATCCTCTAACCACAGTCAGTCAAGCTACAACAAAGACAAACACTTTCACTTGATGTCTCAATTAAGTACTGAAGACTATCCCAAAAATTTAAAAAAAATAATAATACTGAGCGAGAACGTTCTGAGAAGTAGCTGTGGACGTGCTGCCTTGATACCACAAAGACGAACACTTTCAGTTAATGTCTCGATTAACAACCAAACAATTATCCTCCAAGAATGATCCTTCTACGATAAAAACCCCTTTGTACCACATAATGACAGCAGGCATAGAGGAGGTGCCTTCATCCTACAACTCACTCCTAACCTCAGTCAAACTACAACAAAGACTAGGCCTACACTTTCAGTTGACGGCTAAATTAAGAACCAGATAATTATCCTCCTCCAGTAAAACCGTTTCTACTTAGTGGAGGACCACATAGTGACAGCAGGCATGGAGGAGGTGCTTTCTAACCTCAGTTAAACTATAATAACAGCAGGCATGGAGGAGGTGCTTTCTAACCTCAGTTAAACTATAATAACAGCAGGCATGGAGGAGGTGCTTTCTAACCTCAGTTAAACTATAATAACAGCAGGCATGGAGGAGGTGCTTTCTAACCTCAGTTAAACTATAGTGACAGCAGGCATGGAGGAGGTGCTTTCTAACCTCAGTTAAACTATAATAACAGCGGGCATGGAGGAGGTGCTTTCTAACCTCAGTTAAACTATAGTGACAGCAGGCATGGAGGAGGTGCTTTCTAACCTCAGTTAAACTATAATAACAGCGGGCATGGAGGAGGTGCTTTCTAACCTCAGTTAAACTATAGTGACAGCAGGCATGGAGGAGGTGCTTTCTAACCTCAGTTAAACTATAATAACAGCAGGCATGGAGGAGGTGCTTTCTAACCTCAGTTAAACTATAATAACAGCAGGCATGGAGGAGGTGCTTTCTAACCTCAGTTAAACTATAATAACAGC